>NW_028278292.1:0-201956 GCF_059751315.1 Micrasema longulum
TCGCACACTACAGCCTTCAGTTCCTTCAGCAATTCTGACTTTATCTCTTCTATGCTCGCGAAACTTTTTTTTTCAGATTCGTCGTCATATACTTCAGGGAAAATCCCCAAGGGGCCAAGTCCGATAAATTTAGTGACAGGACAACAATGCGGTTTGTTTTTTTTGTCAAAAAGTCTCAAACAAGAGGCATAAACGGGCGTCCACCATTTTTGCTGCACAAATACTAACCGATTACGCTTTTGTACATCTTACTAGTTTGTATGTCAGAAACCAGTTTACAGCGCCTTGAAGTGATCACTCACAAAAACGGCGCCAAAAAAATTGACAAAAAATATTATAACGCATCTTAAATAGTTAAAAGTTGATACATCAATCAAAAACACGTGTACCAACCTAGAAAAAAAATAATTTCATATTTAAGTATAACGTGTATGCCAATTTAAAGATATGGGTGTCTGCGTAGTGCCATTATTAGTTTATTATAAGCTATAATTGATAAGTTTGATCAGCAACGAATGTAACTCCTTCTCCACGAAAATTTGCAGATTAAGGAATTAAAAAATACTGATGTTTCAAAATAAGCAGAATGGTGAATGTAACACAAAGCGATAAAATGATCATTTAAGCCGGCGAATGAAAAACCGTACGCTGAAAACAGCTAGACTCTCGTATTCAATTTAAATAATCCCAATTAGCCTGTTTATCTGAAAGAGCTTTTCCAACCTCTATCACAGCTTATTCTTCGTTCTAGTAACGAGAGAACCCTTTCAATACCCATTCACAGCTCTATTTTTTTGCCTCCTCTTTCACAGTAGTAGCTGCTCGATTATAGAATTGTCTACCCTCTGATGTCAGAGACGCCCCTTTTTTTATTTACATTAAAATCACGCATGAAATGTCATTTTCTGAATATTTGAATTTTTCCTTTCTCCTACTATTTTTCTTCCCCCTTTACCCCTTCTCTTTTCATAGTATAGTGTTAAGTCATGTCAAGTCAATTTTTATTCCTTTACATTGTGTTTTATACTGAAAATATTATAACTTACCAATAATATGTTCTAATTATCATCATCATTCCCTTTTCACACCTAATGGAGTATAAGGCACTGGATTGGTACAACAATCGCAACATCTTTCGATCAATTTTGTTACTTAAAGGTAAGGTGATCAGTCTTACGCTTAAGGTACCAGTCCAGGGAATATGAAATATTCTAGTGTGAAAACACACTTTTAAATAAATATTTCATATCAACCATGTCGGGAATCAAACCTGAGACCTCTTGTATGATAGGCAAACGCGCTGACCATTACACCACGAGTCCGATAATATGTTCATATATCAGATTTTCTCAAATTGAACGGTTTGAATAGGTAGGTAAAATTGCTTTAAGGCATTATGCCCGCTATTGTGCATATGTGTGTAAACCGAGTGTTGAAATAAATACATTAATATTTTATTATAACAGGAGACTCCATAATATATTTATTTTTAAATAAACGCTATGAATCGCCTTTAACATATATTGAAAAAAAATACATCTATAAATACATAACAAAAAATTATAAAATTGCATAACTATAACAATAGTTACATGTAGGTAAATACACATAAGCAACCAAAAATATTAACGAAATAAATACAAAAATATGAAAAAACAAAAAAAGGAAAAATATTTTTAAATATAAAGAAAAGTTTAAGAATAATATTGCGAGAGAAAAAAAGAAATCAGACTCGTTTTATAACTATCAAGTCCAGAACCAAATATATCAGCCCTGTCCTCATACTGATTGCCATATCTATAGAGCCTAGGGATAGGCGAGTGCATGTGATAGTTATGTGATATGTAATATTACTTTTTAATTCTTACTGTTTTAATAACTGCTTGGTTCTAAATATTGATGAATAAACATTTATTGACAAACAAATAACGCGACAATAAAAACATACTTAATTTTATTTTAACTGGATACTTATCAATTTTGATATTGTCTATCATAAAAGGTCGCTCTATGAATAATTCATAAAGCAAAAGCTTTCAAAAACGCTTTTCAAACAAAAAACTCGTAAATCTCAAACACAGAACTTGTTGCTTACATAATCTTATATTTTCCTCTCAATACACGCACGATTGATCTTGTGCTTTTAGCCATGTTTCTAGAAACGATAAATAACCTTTTTTCATAGTTCCAAAATAGCCCTTCTCATCCCATGGAAGTTTTTGTGACACTACTACAACCCCTTTAGGGCTGTGGCTGTGCGGATATTTTTTAGAGCTTTGGCAAGAATAACGAATCAAGGGGCATGTGAAATATATGAATGTATAATATTATGTGGATAATAATAATTGGTAACTTATTTATTCTATACGTAGGTATATATGCAAATAATGTATATGTATATATATATATATATATATATATATCTGTATATGTGCCTGAGAATGTTAATTAATTTCGTCCTTTTTTTTTAAAGTGTAGTATTTTTTCCATTTTTAATTGTTTATTTATTTATTATTTTTGTTTCTATTTTATATTATTTTGTCCACTTGCCAAACATAAGAGCCTGACTTTTTTTTGGCCAGTTCAACCTAAATTGCCTTTTTTTTATTTTTTTATGTATTGTTTTCCTGATAAATAAAGGTTTACAAATACAAAATATAAAATAAACATTTCTGACTACAAAAAACTATTAAATGTTGATTTGAGTAATTGGGTTATCTCAAGGTAGATGGATTATATTTAGCATTGAAAAATACACATAGTTCAAAACTATAAGGGATAATTGATAAAAAAAATATATTGCGAACATTGTATTTTATATTATTTTTTGTTATGTAAATTCAATTACTTTTTAAAGGCCAAATAAAGATATTGTCATTATTTACGTATTAATGTGTTTTTTTCTGTATGATAATGATTATTATAAAAAAGTAAAAAACAAGTTGTGGTAAAACGAGGTTCTAATCTTTGAGTTCCTAATTTAAAGACCACAACACTCCACATGGAACCACAATCCGTCTTTGTCTAATAAACTCAAATTTTTAAAAAAACTTCTAGGCAGCCTTCGCTTCTGTAGTATAATGGCTAAGACGCTTGACTCGACTCGTTCGATTCCCAGTGATAAAACAAAGAAAAAGTGGCTTTTTTTTAAGCCTGAGTATTATGTGCTGTAATTTAACAATATAATTGGGTCTCTTGGCCTGTTTTATGTTGAAAATTATAAAAATGTATTAAAATCTGCATTCTCTTTCAAAGACATTTCAACAATTAAATGATTGCATTATCTTCCGATATTCGTTTCAACAATGTAAAATCATCAAGTCAACTTAAATAAGTCAATGATAATTTAAATAGTACGATACTCGCAAATATTGTAACTTACTTTTTATTTATTTATGCGCCTTTGTATAAAATTTATTAAATTAGACACAAAATCCAATAATTTCATCCTTATTATTTTGCCCATAAATATTGTGTTTCAGAATACTGGTGATATAAATTTTGTTATAAAAATCATTTACCACCCAAAACTTCAACCGGATAATCCCTTCTGGATTTGTTGCGTACGTCTGTTTAGGCGAATCTATAAATTTAGGCCTCTCATACTCTCTGAGTCTTGTAATTTATCGCAGTGAAAAACTACCCTTTAGATTGGGAAAGTTTATAGCTTTCACGTACAGCCTTTGAGATCAATTCTATCATGGTGTAAATAAGATATCCTACTTATTAGGTAACATTGATTTGTTTTATTTATTCGTCCTTTATTATTAAATATTTGAACAGCGAATTAAGGTAATTAACAAATATTCAATGCCTCTACCCACATTTAATGGTGCACAGGGAACTGCAATGGCACTTTTATTTCAGTGTATCTAGATATTTTTTGTTACATAAAGGGTAATGTGTTCAGTTTTATGTTTCAAGAGCCAGTTCAAGAACATGGAAATGTTGCTCTGAAAAACCACCTTTTAAATAAATATTTCACATATACTTTGCCAAAAATCAAGCCAAGGGCCCCAAGAATGGTAGGCAAACACGTCAACTAATCCACTTTAATCCTTTTGCAGGATTTTTGCCTGAGATTAGCCTTCTAGTCAAAAACGTTCTTCCAGTGCTCTAGTTCTGTTTCGCACTCAGAACTGCATTCACCTGAATACAGAGTTAATAAAAAAAAATGGATAGTGCCGTTGAGTAAAAGTAAAGTGGATTTTCTCATTCGCATAAACCAATATTGAATCAATCGCTCCACAAATGTAAAGTTTTTGTTATGTTTTAGTTCTTATATTGTACGTTTCATGATATAAATAATATAGGTGTACATCAATTAAGTATTAACTGAAACACGTAGTTTTTAAAACTGTCTGAACTTTTAATAATTATCTCTGTATATTAAGTCTCTTTTGTTTATTCTCACGTAAAAAAATATTTTTAAAAGGTATATTATTAAGTGTCCTCGGCACGGGTAACCCCAGTGAGGTCAGATTATTTTTATTATTAATCTTTGTCTATAATGGAAAAAAAAGGAATAAATAAATAAATATATATTTTTATATATCACCTAGGTAAGAAATCTAAAGTAAGTTTGTTTGCAAAGGGAGATTATTTTTGGATATAACTTGATCCAGTGGATATTTTTGATCAAGTGCGTTTGAAGAAAGGTCAGGAAAGTTAATGAAGAAATTGTGTTAGAAGCTGAGAAGTTTTCTTTGGATAATCTCATTATCCGGTCTTTTCTGACTGGAAGGTTTATCTTACATAATATGAAGACCTGTAATAAAATAGGGCTTAAATACCAAAAAATAAAAAATGACGTTGAGTATGAGGAAATGTTCTATATGCCTACGCCAATAACACAAATTAGAATTTATGTACCAGAAAAAAATATTTTATATCAATCTGAAGTCTTGTATATGGGATGGAGCCTAAGTACAATACCCATTAACGCATATAAGGGCCTACGTGATTAATCGCAGCGCTAAGCATTTCATACAAAATGGCTGGACGCGAGACTTGTGATCCGGATACGCCTTTTACAACAAAGCGGAAAAGAAGTGGTTTTAATAAGTTAAGTGAAAATAAAAAGTTAAAAGCCCAAGGGAGACAATATTGTTCTACTAAAAATGTGATTGTACCATCAATAAGTCCTCCGAATACTTCGGTAAGCCGATTTGTTTTTAAAAATCTGTTTTGACAAATTTTTGATAAGTTTTAACTAGCGTTCAGAATCTAGGGGTGTGCAAACGATGTCTGAGGTGCACAGGGGTCAAAGCACGTAGCCTGGAAGGAGAAATCGAGTGAACACAATCACCAAATAGTGAGTGATATTTTCTGCCATTTTTTAAATGAAGAACCGGCTGTCAAAAATTTTATGTTTGTATGGGGAATTCCAAATAATTGTCGGCGAATTTCGTTTTCGAATTGCTGCACGGCGTCTGATATTTAAATTATTTTAGTATGGAAAAATATCGGCTTAAAATACAATCTTTGAGTGAATTACTAAAATTTTAAGAATGGCGGAGTATTTTATGTTCATTTGCATGATACTTAGACTTATTTATCTGAGATTTTAAAAGGATTTTTCTATATTTATAGCTGTAATAAGTGCTAAATTGACCCCGTTATACCAAATTTTACAAATTTTATTCAAACGTTTTAACTAAAATTCATATATAATTTAGTATGTATTTCATATATAATTTAGAAGATTAAATAGCTTTATAGCTTAATTTACAAGAAACATTGGGCATTTTCCGAATTACTCCTGCGAAATTATCAGATAGGTGGGTGAATATTTATTTTTTGGCAAGAAAGCGATAAAAATACGGCTTTTCGAAATGTCAAAAGTGAAATACATATTCACCCAGGTAAATAATTTGTAGTATTGCTTGTATGCTAACCTTAGAAAGTGGCATTTAGGGTTATTTTTGACAGTCCTCCGTAAAGTTGACTTTTTTTTTCAGTTCACTTGCAAGTGCCAGAATGACTGTAAAAGTCTTCTTTATGATCAAAAACTGCAGTTGCATAAATAATTTTACGAAGCAGGTGATTGGTTGAAGCAAAGTGCATATTTAATGGGATTTTTCCATATTTCAAACATTAAAAGACGGAGAAATGGGAAATACAAAAACCCATCAGAAAGCAAAAGGCAGTGTACTGTTTATTACACTGTCCCTAATGACAATGGTCAAGTAGTCAATGTCTGTCGTGCCACTTTTATTGATATATTTGGAGTAAGTATTAAGGTATTCGAGTCCTACTAATAGAGAAAAAACGCAGAGAGACTATCCTCACCGAAAAAGGGGTAATAAGAAAAAATATCGAAAATTCGATCTTGAAGACGAAAACCAAGTCATCGGGCATGTTAAATTGTTTCCACGACAAGAAAGCCACTATTCACGAGCTAAGACAAGTAATAAATTAATTAAATTTAAAAATAAATAAATTAATTGGCGACATAAAAACCTATAAACTACGTCAATTAGATTACCAAAGCCGGATCACGGACGAAAAAAAAAAGATTTACTCAACATGATCGAGTATATGCCTTCTGAAGAAAACAAAAATTTCTACAAAAATCTTTTCCAGTAGAGAGTTATGATAGATATCTTTTTCCATTGATTAATAATTATTATTTTTAATTTACATACCTACATTATAAATGATGTATTTTTTTGTTCAAACTTATTAGTTTTACGCATCCTTGAATTAAAAATCAGACATTTTAATGGATTTTGGTGATAGGCCCTATTTTATGTTTTTACGCTAGGCACTTAGGCCTGACTAATGAAATAGCAGTTGGTCTTAAGGCCTTCTCAATTACTTTGTTATTTTATACCCTTTTAAAATAATATTTAACTATATAATTTTCACTAAACTTATTTCTTACACATTTGTACACATTTTAAAGAATTAAAAAATATATGCTGTATACCAAAAAAAATGAGTATATCTTTAAACCCTTGTAACTTTTTTTCACTTTTCGGGTGCTTAGGCCCAATTTTATTACAGGTCTTCATATGTATTTGCTGATTGTGTATTGTTTACCGCAGCGCAGTATTAAAGAGCAATATTTTCTTTTGGTTATTATTAACTCGTTCCTTACTCATGTATAACTAAAATCATTTTACTCCATCCTATTTAGATTTAACCTTGACATATTTTGTGAAAGTTTTTTTTTTATTATTTGTTTAGTTACTATTGTAAAAAGAAGAAAAAAAATAATCATCAATATTTTGTTGTGAACAATATCATTTTTTTTTTCTTTTATTTTTTTTCTTTTATTAAGGAAACATACAGTACAGTTACATAGTTTTATATTTTACACAGTTAGACTTAACTCTTATGGACCAGTGAAGTTTCCATATTATAAAGTGTATAAGGTTATTAAATAAAGTAAAAAAGAGAAGTAAAATAAACATAAATAGGAGTTATTTTTTTTTTTTATTTATATCCCTACAGAGATGAGGTAGAATTTTTTCAAATTCAAGATTCAGGATTATGGATATTCGAGCGTTTACAGGGCTTATGACCTGTCATTGGCTGGGTTAAGTGGCCACTTTATGTAGGTACTACAACATTCCCCATTACGCTTATTTAGCGAATATCCACACCAGGTAACATTTTTGGTTTTTGTATATATGCTACGAATCAAAAACCCATCCACAAGCGAGTTGGAAGCGCCATCTATGCATTGATATTGAAGTTAAGTATTTAATTAGCAGATTACTTTATTTTATGTAGTTAAGACTCATCAGACGAGTTAAATTAAGTACTAGTAAACGCCTGCAGATGACTCTGCAATTTATTTTTACTTATATTTTTACCAGATTTTTTATAACATTTTTTTTTGGTTATCGTTCTCTCTCTTTCTTTCAACTTTCTGTCTCTTTCATACGATATTTTATAATATTTTTCAAATTTTTAAGATTAACCAGCTTCGACCAAAAATTTTTATTCTTGATGAATAAATAAAATTATGGGTTTCAAATTTAACTGCATTTTAAATAAATGTTTTCTGACAATACATCCTAGGTATCCTACTTTTATAATTTTCTATAAATTTTCTATCAATATTAAAATATTCACATTCATTTTTTTCTTGGTTATCAACATGTTAATCGAATGGCGCAATGAGCGGTCTTTGAGTATTAAAAGCAATCTATTTTATGTCAAATCAGCCAACTGGATTCAAAATAAATGGACCGTAATATAATTTGATATTTTTTATGAAGATGTTTCTCCGTGATTTTTTTTCATTTTTTAAAAAGTTTTAAGATAAATGCGAGAAAGGGGCTAACCAATGTTATTTTTGAGAAAAAAATTATCTTGATGATCACACGGGGAAAAATATTGAGGGGAAACAGTAAAGCATTTATCACAGTAATTGAATCTCCATTTACATCATAACTTTTGTCAAAAAATATTGAGTGCAAATTTGGTGCCTGTTTTTTTTCCAAATTATGTGAACAAGAAGACACAATAAAAAAATTACAATAAATAACTCAATAATTCATAGTATTTCCTTTACTTTTGGAGTTAACTTTTTAAATCTAGAAAAAAATTACGATTATTTAATTATTTTAATTTTTATTTTTTCATTTATAAAACATTTAATATATAAATAGTAGATATTATACTCCCGGGAATAATAAAAACTCGTTTAGGAACGTTCATAAAAAAAAATCATTTTTGTGACAATACATAATATCATACTTAGTGCATAGTCCGAAATAGTAAGTAAACATAATATAAGAATCATAAAACATAGTACTTTACACCATCTTTATAAATATCATAAATAAATTCCACTATCAAAAAGACTTAAGTAATATTTTTTAATTGCGGCACTTTTGGATTTGCTATTCGACTTTTCGTGTTTTAGCTCATCGGGCAGTTAATTAAATTCGGAATGGCCAATATTTTCCACAGACCTTTTGCCGAATTTGAAATAAAAATATGTAACACTGAAACAAAACTTCGTGCATTATTATTAAATATTATTTTGATTAATTGCAACAGAGACGGAAAACATTTTTGGAAAAGGAAATTGGATGTAGAGTTGAGAAAATGCAGATGCTGGTGAAAAGATCGCGCTCAGCCACCGTACTGGCTGTGCGTGAAATATAGTTCCTCGTTCCAATCGAACCTTAAAATTCAAAAAAAATCGTTGAATGTTAAAAAACATAAAGTGTTTGCAAATGTTCGATAGGTGGACAAAAAGTGGAAAAAGAAGACTATTCATTTTATTGCAATGTTTTACACTTTATTCTTACCCAAATATGACAAGTAGTGAACAACGGAAACTTTCAAACAACAGTGCGCCTATTACTTTAAACTCATAAAAAATTACCTGAAATTAAAACCGTTTAGGAATGTATTGATTTGTGACTTGAAAAAACCAAAATTTAACTATCTGGAACAACAACCCCTGATACTAAATTACAACCGCGTTACTGAAAGTAAACTTACGTTTTTTGTTAACCATAAAAAATATTAATACTTTTCTTTTTAATTACACAAATGATAAATCAATCCTTGTACTACTTCTCATACGTGCATTTTTTTTATATTAACGAAATAAAAATTGTTTGGGAATGTTTTGTACCTATCATAAAACGATTCAGACCAAAATGTACACCAAGTCATTGAAACAATATGCATCATCACTCGATAACTGCACATATATACATGTACCATCTCCCAGGAATCAGCAAGCAGCCTGTTAGCCATATATCCGGCAGTAACTATGATACCTTCAATCTACAATCTATAAAAGCTACCCTTTGAATATCTTTCTCTATTTTGCTAACCACAATGTTAGCGATTTATTAATTTACTTTTTTGTTGTGAACTTTTTTTGCATGAATATTTGACAAATCGTCCACTGTGCTTAGTGTTTATTTTTTTCTTAAATTTGTTAAAATAATTTTTTGATGTTAGAATTCTACTCGTCTATGCACTTTGTAACTTTAAGACGATTGGTAATCTTGCTTTAATATGTTAGTGTTATCAACCATAAAATATTTTAATTTTCTAAATGGGGTTTAAAATTTTAACAGTGCATTAGCTCAGTAGCTGCAAGACTTGTGATAATCTATCTCCTTTATTTAAAAATGAGTTTTTTTTAATTTTTAAATATCATTTAAACACTAAACTTTAAATTAATGCATAATGTGAACAGGGGCTAGATTACTTAATGTCAATGTGCTCTGTAGCTGCAAGACATGCTGTGATCTAGCTCTTATCTTTAAACATTTAAAGCGTCATATTTAAAAACGAGGAACTAGAACCCTAATTGTCCATGCGCTCTGTAGCTGCAAGATGTACTAGGATAATTATTAATTGTACAGCGCTCTTCAGGTGATTTTTACAAAAATGGCGCTTTATAAATAATAATAATGTTAAAACATAGACAGATTGTTGAATGTTACGCGATGTGTAAAGTAACAACTTAAACCAGCCATGTAATACTAGGAAAATTTATTTATTTTATAGCAAATATAATCTTAATTGTCAATTAATCCAATTTAAAAACCACCCCGGTCTAACTGTATTTTTTTATTTAAATTGTTTAAATAAAGTGTAGATGACAATATAAATTTGATCAAAAAAGCTTTTTTATGTATACATGAAAGCTATGAAACTCAAAGATCTAAAATAACTTACACAACTTTTGAAATAATGAGCACAATTTCATGCATGAAATAATATTTTATGTATATCCACAGTTCATTCATGCATACATACGTAGGCATTTAACAAAATGTTTCAACATTTATGAAAACATTTTAACTTTTTCAGGCCCTCTAAAACTATTAAAAGTAAATCATTATGGTATTGTAGGTTCAACATCTTCAAAGCTATAGATATCTCTAACTAATGACGTCATAGTTGTGAAAGATTCTGTAATATATGGTGGGGATTGTTTGAGAAATGGTTAGGGTTTGAAATCTCAAATTCAGAACTACCCTTTGAATATTTGCGTGCGATCTTTAGATATCTGGGATGCCATAAATATTGGAGGAACTGAGTTATTTCTTTCGATCATTCTAATGTTTCCAAAAATAAAGCGGATTTGAAAACCATTTATCGATTTTTATACCGCATTTTTTATAAAAAAATAATATTTTATCTTCTAAAATCACTAACATGATACTTTTTTAGTGTTTAGTGTTTATATTCTAACATTCAAATGTTTTTTTGGAAGAAAATATCAAAATGTAAGATTACGTAGAATTAAGAATTACTATTGGCTTTACTTACTATTGAAAACTTACGACATCAGACCTACAAAACATAAAAGTTCTAATATAAAAATTACCAAAGTTGTAATATTAAAAAAAAATAATAACAGTCTAAAAATAACCGATAGTCGGTAAACATGATTTGGTAAAAAAAAAACAAGTAAAATTAAATGAAGGAGGCTGTGGTCCCGTGGCTAGTGTCGCGGACTCATGGATCTGAGGTCCGTAGTTTGAAATTTACTTCTTATCCATTCTTTAAAAGTGAGAAACTTACGCTTAAATCTCTTTTTGCACGGTTTTTTGCGTGATTTTTGAAATAACACGGTACTATAAATAACATGAAATAATTATACTTTTCATTTTTGTAATTGCTTGTTTATTTACTGAGTATATCATATAATATAATATGAAAGTGAATAATATTTGTAAAAACTGCTACCATCACGATGTTTCCGCGTAGGGGTAAGCAGAGAGAAATAACCACCACACACGTCTATCCCGGCATGAATTCCTAGCTTCCACATTAATATATTTTGTCATGCATTCATACATGCCATTCGGTTCAGCCTGCTTCTGATATGACTTGACTTAAAGTTTTGGTTTATCTGATCATATCGCGTCTTTTTTAATCATCCTCGTCCCACATTACCGTACATTTTTGCCTTATATACCTGTTTTACCATTATTTCGTCATCCATTCATTCTAGATGACCAAACCATTTCAGAGGCCGTTTGTTAATCTGATGAATTATACCTGATCTGCACTCTCGCCTGGTTTTGAAATTCGTAACCCAGTCATGCTTTGATTTTCCACACATTCATATAAAATATGGCATTTTGACTTTCTTACTTACTCTGCCAGTTCCATCTTTCACTTTCATAGATAAGAGTTGGGATTAAAACTCCATTGTGCACTGCCAGTTTAGCTTCCACTGACATATTTTCATAAGCAATTACTAAGTTCAGTGCGCCGCTCATTTTGTTGCCCGCATTCAATCTCTTTTCAATATATTTTACTACTCTTCAATCTCTTGAAACCATGCTTTGTTACGATATTTGAAAGTTGATTTCTGTCATAATTTATTATTCGATAAAAAAATAAAAAACATTTATTTTAAAATAAATGTGAAATTGATATTTATTAACGGTTTTTTATAATTATTATACCCTTTCCGCACCTAATTGTGCATAGGGCACTGTATTAGTATACCAATTGCTGCGAATCTTGATTATTTTTTTCCAACGTATCAAGTTAAGATGATCAGTCCTACTCTTCAGGTACCAGTCCAGGAACTATGAAATATTCAATGTTTAAAAACACTTTTTAAAATTCATATTTCATATCAACCATGTACGGAATCGAATCCAAGACGTCTAGCATGGTAGGCAAACGAACTGACCATTACACCCGAGGCTGACACGATACAACCTTATTACACGATACTGCGTGGAATGAAAAAAAGATTCCTTTGTACTCGTAATCTTTATTTTATAAATACTGAAAACATTATTTTAGGGTGTCTGTGGCGTGGCTATGAAATTTCAGTTTACTTACACAAAAATTTTCTATCTTCTCGCATTTTCTGTGTGCACTTCCCAGCTTTTACAAAGCTCATTGCGGACACAATGCTTTAATTTGCCAATTCCACCACCTAACGTACATTTAACAGGCACCGGGACCTGAAAGAGCCGCTTTCTCATTAAGAGATTCTCTTCCAGTCTTTCAGGAATTCATAACGAAATATTCTATGGTTATTCTGCAATACAAACACGTTTCTTAATTAATAAGGGCATAAGAATTAATTGTCTTATTAATATTCCAGCTGCAGTGTTTCGGATATTAAACTGAACTTTAATGATGATTAATTTTAATTTTGAAAAGAATTCTGAGACGCATTAACAATGTTTTTATCAATATGACTTTATAAATATATAATAGAACCGGGTTGTTGTCCCGTGATAGTATTGTAGACTCATGAGCCAAAGGTTCAACGATCAAATCTCACTTCACTCGATTTTGATTTTTCCAACACAAGTTATTTACGACTTCTAGGAAATGGTCTGAAAATTTTTATAGTTGAATTATTAAAGAGAACTCATATATTTGTATTTTATTTTAAAGAAAAAAAAGAACATTTTCTTAAATGTGTAAACCCATAAATGTAGTTTTAATTTCGTCTTTATTACAAAAACATAATACCTCTCGTCTTATAATAAATTGGGTATCAAATATAAATGCCAATAATTTATTTTCCATATTAACTTTTTTTGCTTTCGGAATTTTTCTTGATTAAATTATCCACTTTGTTTTCATTAATTTCTGTCTACACGTCTATTTTTTATTTAATGTTCTTCTATTTTCACTTATTTATTATTTAACATTTTTATACATATACAATTTGTTTACATATAATGGCGGGCATATTGCCTTAAGGCAATTTCTTCCTACCTACCCAAACCGTTCATTTTGAGAAAATTACTTGTACATGGACATATTGAATCTGACGATTTTATACAAAATTAAAAACAAAAATTAATAAAATGAAAAATAAATAAATAACGCTTTACTATGCAGAGGGGAGAGGAGATGGGGCGTAAAGAACAAGGATAAAGAAACAACTTAATGATTAGATAGTGACATTTCAATTTTGACTTAAATGTAAATAACAGTAGCATTAGTGAGTAGATTATTCATCAATCGAGCAGCTTCTACTGTAAAAGAGGAGGCAAGAAAATAAGAGCTATGAAAGAGCATTAAAAGGGTTTTCTCGTTACTAGAACGACGAGATAGGCCGTATTGTGATTGAGGTTGGAAGAGCTCTCTCTCGTTCATTTAAAAAGAAACTGAATGTAATTTTTAATTTATATTTTATTTCTCTATTTTGAATACGTATAAATATCGTTACCATAAATTTTATAATGTATTTCATATTTAGGATACCCACTCCACGCACAGTCCATGCGTTTGTAGGATTTTTTTAAATACAGTGATGTTATATGTAATAAAAAATGGACCAAGATGTAAATATTTGTTTATATATTTCAATTAGATTCTGCTCAACAAAATATGGCTTGTTTTATTTAAGATACGGTCAAACTCCATTTATCCAAACTCTTGCCAAATATCCAATTAGTTATCAAGAAATAAAAAATAAAGGAGATGTTAATATAAAAAATGAAAAAGGGCGCTGGCGACCGATGCGTTTCGTTGTCGAACTAATTTACTTTGCTGGACGTGATAAAGTTAGTTTTTATATTATGACATCTGGCGCTCATTAATCCGGATAATTGTAATTATACTTTTTTTTTTTATTACTTCAATACCATGCATACATAAATGGAAATAGATAGATAAAAAAACGCTTATATATTATACACACTAATTCTTAGTTTGGTTTTTAATGAATTTTACCTCTTATCAAGTTAACAAGATTATCATTTTACAAAGGATATGGAGATAATCTTATCCGTATCAATAAACGTTTCAGTTCTCCCTTACGAAAATCAGCAGTTTGAATCATTAAAAAATATGCGCAGAGTATAAAACGAATCATTTAACTAACTAATGAAAAGACATTAGCCCTAAAAATGCCTATACTTTAATGTTTTCTTATGAAAAATGATTTTTTCTCTGTTGCAATAAACGTCAGTGCTCGTTTTTGTTAAAAAAATATACTTGCATATTACATGAATTTATGTAAAGATATGTTTTTAAGATATTTTTATATTCCTTTCAAAATATAACCTGAATTGTGTGTTGTGTACGTTTTTATAAAATAATTAAAAAGGCAAAGTAAATCATTTGTACGTAGCTGAAAAAACACATATAACATGAAATAAGATAAAACGTTTTCCTATACTCAATTCCCAGAATTTGCCCTTTTATCACAAAATGTCGCAGTAGGACAACACGAGTCCTTTGAGCCCTAAAATGTCTAATGATACATAAAATAATGTCCTTTGTCGATTTTCTCATCAATTTGATAATTCGACCGAAGCTTGTATCTTTGACTTGCTTTGATGTGAGTGATTGGTTGTTTTTATTTCCCAAATAAAATTCTTAGGTACTTGATTGCTTAGAATGAAATAAACATTTACTTCTTTTTTAATCAATTTTCTTTGTCTAATTTTACTTTGTTTTTCATCAAAGTTTTGTAATCATTTCGGCAAATTGATCATGTCCAATCAATTTAATCCCATTCAGTGAAGAATTCACCTCTCTTTTTTTTCAAGTACATGAAGTGCATATTATGTATTTCTAGAATAACTTCTTTCAGCACAAAGATGCTAAGGCTACCATATTATAGATAGCTCTTTCGGGTAGATTTTTTAATTAGTCTATGTATGTGAGCACCGCCAAGGAGATTTATGTCCACAGGTGTGATCTCTCTCATTTTACTTATTTGAAAACATTATATTAACCTTTAGCATACTGTGTAAAAAACTCCCTTGAGTCACTGTATGGTAACTTAAGATTATCTGAGGTTAACTTTCGGTTACCTGAGGTGAGGAAATGATCGTTTGATGATCGCCGTCTTTTCTCATGTTATTAAAATTATACATTTGTCTTGCTTAGTAATCTAATTAGATTACACCTTTATTTCTCAAATTAATATTCAATATATATTTTATTTGTCTCAGGAAAGTTGATATTTTTAGAGATTCTGATGGACAAAACATTTAATCTCTAAAAATATTAAAAATTTAAGTAATATTTCTTTATAATATAAGAAATCAAACACTGATTTGTGTCTACTGAAAACTTTATTTTATTTTTACAAATATTAAAACAAAAATTTCGTGACAAGTGTTTCGCCTTGTTAGGGCATTTTCAAACGAATGAGAAAATTGAATCCTTATAAAGTTATATAATTCAAGGCACTTAAGTAAAAAACAAAAATAATCTTATGAACGTGTACATTAATCATAATTGTGTACATTAATTTTTATTCCAATTAATAAACAATAAAATTGATTCTACTAACCTACTAGAAAGACTTCCATTCCGTGTGCCATCTAGACCGACAAGACAAAATCTTTTGTTTTACACTGAAAACGCGTCAACAAACTATTTTAAACAATCTACAATACTTAGAATATGCGACCAATATAACAATATATTTACCCAGGCTGATATTTTTTGTGACAATGTATGTAAATTTAGGTCAAAAATTATAGAAATTTAGAGAGAAGCAGACATTTAACATAGTTATTATATAATATTTTTTCATTTCGTTTCTTTTACATTTATTATATTGAACATAATTAAAATTATTGTATTAAGTGAAAACAATTTTTTTGGTGTGTGCATGAGTTTCTTACTCTAATATACAAAGAAGTTGGCAATATATGTGTACATACTGTTTGTTTACCTAATAAAATAAATAAATAAAATTTTAAAAAAAATTATAATTGGGGGAAAAACCAATAGTTAAGGGTAAGGCTAAGTGTTTAATAGGTAATGGGGAATTTAGGTAATTTTATTTGAATTTTGGAAACATTTATCCCAAAGTAAATATTTGTTGACATACCTTTCTGTATTGTGAGATAATCAATTCAGCTTTATAAGTTTATAACTTTAGATACTTGTTTGATTGAAATATTATGAAGAAAATTTATATGAACATAAATGTATTATTACACAATATTTATATTTTTAAGAATTTCTAAACAAAATATATAAATGCAATTGTAAAATGATTCATCTATTAATTACGCATCATGCAAGCATGTACATAAAAGGACAAAGTGAAGAATTGAAATGAACTATAGCATGTACATAAATCATAATTGAGGGAAAAACTAATGGTTAAGGGTGAGGCTAAGTGTTAAATAGGTAATGAGGAATTTAGGTATTTATATTTTAATTTCGGGGAAAATATAACAAAAAAAAAAGAAAAACGTTATATTTAAATATGTTTAATAGTGGTGAAAATTTAAGGTTGGTTTGTTCATTTATTATTTAAAATTTACGGTTGTTTAGATATTTATTAATTTCCAATTGTTCGAGTTTCTTGTTTCTTTGTAGATGTTTGATGGTGACTTTTTTTTTTTTACTCTTATGATTTCTACTTCCAATTTATTAGCTGACAGTAGATATCTGTCCGCCTCGTAGTCTATTTATTATTTATTAGGCGCGTTTGCCAACTATGCCTGAGGTCTCGGACTCAATTCCTGGGAAGGTTGACATGAAATATTTGTTGTTGAAAACGGTTTTAAATTAAAGTTTTTTTTTGTATGCCGCGCAGTTTAATCATTGATGGTAAGTGAATCAGTCATGCGCTTCAGGTGCCAGGAACAATTTAATTTAATACGCTCACTTTTTAAACGGTTTTAAGATAATACGGTCTTGTCTTTAATTATTAATTTAACATTGACTAACAGAAATATAATTAATTTATTAATAATTGGAATGCCCTACATCACTCTTAATAATAATAAATAATCCTTATTACGGTTTTAAGTATTTTTTCATTTTAAATTTACAATATGCCCTATTTATTAAAGAAACGTTTTTACAAAACTCGACATCCGCTGAACGTAATTTTTCAGGTAAGGGCTTTTTCGTGATTCCCGTCAAATTGCGTGAACAATCTTTGTTTTAACAATATTTTGAGTTTGTCCAAATTTTTGTAGACAAGGACTGGATTCAACTCCCTGGGGAGCTGTTTATATTAAAATATTACAACAGAGATCAAGAACATTAAAGATAAGGTAAAATAGAAGTCTAGGCATCTACAGGGCTTATGACCTGTCAATGGCTGGTAAATAATTCAATTAGATGAATCTCACCCGCATCAATAAAGGTTTCAGCTCTTTAACTTCACAAACATCGACAGATGAAAGAATTGAAGAAATATGGATGTTCAAATATAGGCAGAATGGTGAATATTACACAGTGTGTAAAATGGCCACTTAAACCAGCCATTGACAGGTCATAAGCCCTGTAGATGCCTAGACTTCCATATTACCTTCTCTTAAATGTTCTTCATCTCGGTTGTAATATTTTAATCTTTGTTTTAAAAAAATACACCTTAAGGATAATCTAATTAATAATTTAATTAGATGTGGTATATAATTATGTTTTATATTTTCTCGCGCTAAAAGTGGCGATAAAAGTAATTCAATAAAGATCGCAGTTTATGTATTTATTTTTAAAAAACTCACTCTTTATTTATTTATTTTTAACTTTTTGTATGACCGAAACGAATAAAATTACCCTCAGATTTTTAAACGGTTTTAAGGTATGTTAATTATTTTTTTTTATATATATTGAAAATATACTATTTATAATTTTATATAATATTACATATCAGTCAGTTCAGATCCCAACTAAAATCCCACTTTTTTAAACTATCATACCCTCAATTTTGAATCTGGAAATATAATGTATCACTTAAGTTTAGTTAGAATGTAAGTTTAGATATACAATTTTAAAGCGCCCTTGAGGTGATTTTTTACAAAAATGGCGCTATATAAATCAGCCAAATATTATTCATAATATAAACATAATATCATGTTAATTATGTTCCCAATACTAGCTTAAGAAGTATGAGCGTATTAAAATAACATAACTATAATATAAGCTAAAAAAGTATAAAAATCATTTAAAATGTATTAAAAGTTACATAATATTAACATTACAAGTTAAAACAGTAAAATATTAAACATTATATGTTAAAATGCACATTCTCTGGGTAAACTTATATATTTTTTTCCAAGTACTTCTGAAAAAAAAAAATATTTTAATTTGCACGTCCTGTTTCTGTCTTTTTAAATTTGTATTTTAAATCTTTGTGGCAATTTAGTAAATTAAAACCTTTGTATTCTAAGATCTAGTACCAAACTTCGTAGACTTTACAAGTCCAATATAGATGTTTTCATCAAAGTATTTCATTGCCTCTGGACTGGTACCTGAAATAAGACTGTTAAGACCATCCTGCAACAAATGATCGAAACACGCTGCATTTGATTTTACAACGTAGTGCTATGTACACCATCAAGATGCTGATAAGGGTTTGATGTTGATGATTTATTTACAAAAAAAACTGAAGTATTAAAATAATCAAACACCGTCAATCAAATAAAATAATATACGTTTTATATTAAAATCCAGCACTCATCTTGAAATTCACCAAAGTTTTTCCAAAAAAAAACGAAATGTCGTTCGTTCTGTCTCACTCCAGGAGCAAACAATTATTTCCACCTACTTTTAGTAATTCTACCATAACTCTATAAGATAACATTCGCCGTGGGAGGGTCTTATGGAAGTCATTA
Source organism: Micrasema longulum (assembly GCF_059751315.1). NCBI lineage: Eukaryota > Metazoa > Arthropoda > Insecta > Trichoptera > Brachycentridae > Micrasema > Micrasema longulum. Next base: position 19,521 of record NW_028278292.1, read on the forward strand.
ACGCCTTTAGCTTTTATTTACCAAAATGCCTCTTTATGCCTATTTGGGTTTTATTAAAAGTTCCCTATCTGAAAAAGCTCTGCCGCTATCGGCACTTGGGATAAATGGAGAAAACTGAATGGGACACTTTGTTTCAATGTTAGCTGCTTCTTTATTTATTTTCCTGTACAAACATTCATTTATTTGGTAGAATCGTTTCATTGCGACAAACTTTGCTAAAAATACAGATTGGTTAAATAATTGAACAGTATTTAATGGAACTCAACAATGTTTTGAGTGTGTCCAAATGTTTGCAGACTGGCTGAATTTCCTCCTTGGGGAGTTATTTATTTATTTATTAACGGACATTGTCCATGTATATTTTCAACATGTATTATAAATTTTTACTAATTTTATTTTTCTATTACTATTTTGTATATTTTGTATATTGTTTTGATTATTTTGCATATTTTTTTTGATTACCTGTATATTGTTTTAATATGTAAATAAATATTTTTGATTTTTGATTTATATATCGAAGAGTCCCGACTTAACACGGAATTTTCTAACAAGTCGGGACATAAAAAAAACATATAATTTTGTCATTATAAAATTGTGTATTTTGTGCATTAAATAAATAAATAAAAATACAATTTATTGGGTTTAAATATTACAATAAAAGAATAATTTAAAACATACAAAAAAAAGAAAGCATTGACAAACATAAGGGACATCAAGACGAGATCTGGACTAGTTATTTAGTTCTCGTTTAAATCGTTGTAAACTTTTTTAAAAAAAGTCCAGATCTTGTCTTGAATTAACAATACGACAAAGACGGTTCATTGGAGAATTAAGACTATTAAGATCGATGAATAGTACTTCATTGTTTCTTAATCTACGAGTCGGAATATTGAATTTTACTCGTCCTAGTAATGATGGAACATCGATTATACCATTTAGTATGCCGAACATATATATGGAGTCAATATTAGTTCTACGTTTCTGTAGACTAGAAATATTTAACATTGACTCTATTTCAGCATAAGAATAATTACCTCTCTCTAGTCCAAGCATCCACGCTATTTTTCGAAACAAGCGATGTTGGACTGATTCAATGTGGTTTATGTGATTGACATTGAATGGAGACCAGACCACGGAGGCATATTCTAGAAGAGGGCGAACAGTTGAGCAATAAAGAGTTTTGATTGTACGGGCATTAGTAAAATCAGAGGATATTCTGTTAACGAAGCCAAGTAATTTTAGTGATTTATTTACTGTATTATCTATATGCTCGTTGTATGTCAGTTTATAGTCCAAAACAACTCCTAAATCTCTGATGGACTTAACTAAATAAGTTTTGGAAATTTAGATTTAAATTTGTTGCAACAGTGAGGGAAAACATTTTTAAGAAGGAAATATGGAGGTTTAGGCATTTACAAGGCTTATGACCTGTCACTGGATTACACAGTGTGTAAAATGGCCTCTTAAACTAGCCAATGACAGGTTGTAGGCTTTGTAAATAGCTTGACTTCTTTATTTCCGTCACAATTTTTTTTTCTCTGTTGCAACAAATTTAGTATTTAATGGCACTAATGGCGCAGTCAGTAGCAGGCACATTCCGTGTCATTTTTTTTTTTGTGTGTAGTGCCAGGAACCAAGTTGAATTAACATTTATTAAAATAAACTCCAAGAATGTGACACGGTACAAAAAACTAGTAAATAAACATGTTTATTTTCAAAACACACAATGTACCCTGAAGATGGCTCCTGCAACGGTAGCCAAAACGTTGGAACGAATTCAACTAACACGGGATCAAAAAAACTATACCAATTGACAAAAGTGACGGTGAAAACCTTGGATTAATTTATGTACACAGAGCTGGTTGCATCAGATTTTTTTATCTACGCTACTGTAAACTTTTATTTTTAAAACGGTTTCACAAAACCATTTAATTTGTGAAACGGTAACTTTTTCTGCTACTCCTTTCAAATAATCGAAACACCAATCTCTAATTATTATCAGGACTTCCTCAAAACTGACGGTATTTACAAATTGAATTATAAAAAAACTATTCTTAGATGGACATCTGTACATTGGGCAGGCTGCCAAAAGCACCACGATAGTAAGGGAGCACATAGGTTCAAACAAACTTGGCTACCTCAAAAAGTCGGTTTTGGGCAAACACCCCATAAACGAGGCAAAAGTTTTCTTTTAGGCCAGTATTCTTAAGGAGACTGAAGAGTCATTCGATTAGTAAAAGTAGCTTTTTACCAATGGCGAATGGTGATTTTATTTACAGGTAAGCTTTAAAAAATATTTGTACCTACATAAAAGGTACATGTAATGAAGGTAATATATTATACTTTACAATTTACCAGAAGGAATGAAAATACCTTAAAGAAGGGAATATGGAAGTCTTGGCATTTACAGGGCTTATGACCTGTCAATGGCTGGTTTAAGTACGGCACGACAGAAGAACTATTATGGAGATAGAACAATGGGGAGTGTAGTACCAAAGCTGAAAATCGTGAGGAAAAAAACCTAATTTATTTTTAAAAAATAGTCAAAAAATTATTAAAAACAGCAAGTGAAACTTAAGTGTGCATATAAATACATTATATTCTTTATTTATTATTAAACTATGTACTTACTTTAATTTATTTTTTTAATGTAATGTAACCCGTAGACAAGCTTCGGCTTTGCGGGAACAAAAATACAATTATGTATGTTACTGATTTGTTAAAATGAATAAAACTTTAAAAAATAAACGTAAAAAAAAAAAAAAAAGGTTGCTACTTTACACACTGTAACATTCACTATTTTGCCTTTGTTTGAACATCCATATTTCTTCAATTCTTCAATTTGTTGTTTTTATACTATAAATGATATTTTTCCCTGGTTCTGTGTGATACAACCACTCTCATCCTGAAATTAACTCAAACGACAGAACTTCGTGATACATAATAATATAAAGATATATTATCAATTTCTTTAATACATAACTCATTAAAAATAAATAAAAAAAAGCACCATGAATTCATTCGATATTAGGTATTCAATTGAAATGTCGACAACTGGCCGAATTGTTCTAGAAATTAATAGTGCTAAAAACGGCCGCGTCGAGCGCCATATGTTCTGCAATATAACGCATAAAAGTTATTATGGTCTTATGTCAAAGCTACCATCTCAAAAAAAAATAGCTGTTAAGAAATAATGTTTGAAATACTGTTTTCCAAATCAAGAATCTTCAAATAATTTGTGTAATCTGCAAGTTTAATCTAGGAGAAAAAACCCGCACTGGGGTTAAGACATAAAAATATAGTATAGTTATTTGTATGGAAAAATAAACTGAAATAATCAGCTAGTTTCTTGGCTCACCGCAGGCGCTGGGCGCGTTTTATTAATATTAATATTTATGTTTGGATAAAAATACAAACGGTGGAAATGATTTAAAATAAATAGTATTTATTTATTTGTTTTCCTATAAATAAAGTTACTGTAAAACTTTATTATGGTCAGTCAAATATAAGGGTAAGCTGCGCATAATCGCTTCTGTACACGGTTTGCTCCTACTATTTATAAACATCTTCTCAATATGAACAGAGATAATGGGATACGATCAAAATCACCTTGGCACCCTGTGAAATAACACAGAATTTTGATTAACAAGCTGCATTTTATAGCAACGACTGCGGCACAGTACAAATCCTAAGTAACGTTACAGATATATTTCAGTGTGCAAACTGTCCACTTATTTGTTTTGATTTATACATTATTTAATAGTAAAAAAAATACTCCAAACTGATAATTTTTATAAATTTTCTTGTTTAACATAGACTAACGATAATTTTGCGATTTTCTTTGTTTATTGCGTAATGTCAATACGATTATTTCCTTTTTCTGATTTATTGCCGTAGTTATTTTGATTAAAATTCAACAAAGTTCCCTCAATTACAAAATGTAAAATGATTTATCTTTTTTATCATTTAATTTGGCTCATAATCCTCACTCACAGCTGACATAACGATAGCTTGATAAGGATTTATAAGTCTATATATTACCTAATAATATCGGAATCATAAAATATGGTTCGTGGTTTTATCACAATATTTCATGCGTAATATGTAAACGCGCGTTATTTCCATTAGTAAACATTTTGAGTTTTTGACTAACCTTTAAATTATAAAATATTTTAACTGGCTTACATTTTCGATAAATTAGTTTCTACTAGTTATAAGATTTCATCTAACTAATTATAAGATCAGTCACATTGTAAGGCTTCATGGCAAATTTATATTTTCAAAATTATTATTTAATATGATATTATTGGATGTGTGACGATAGTTTTGAAATTTATTTCCCTCATCGAAGGATTTACAGGGGTGCTATTTTAAATCTTCTCTACCCCGTATGGGATAAATAAGTACGAACAAGTGAAACAAAACATGATATTTTTTTCATTTTGTAGCAACAGAGAGAGAAAAAATTTTAGAGAAGGGAATATGAAAGTCTAGGCATTTACAGGGCCTATGACCTTTCATTGTCTGGTTAAAGGGACTACTTTACACACTATGTAATATTCACCATTCTGCTTTTGTTTAAACATCCATATTTCCTCAACTCTTCCATCTGTTGACTTTTGCGAAGTAAAAGTACAGTACAGTAGGCACTCTTTACAAAATAATTTCCACTATACAAATTTACAAAGAAGGAAAAATAAAAGAATTTGAGATAAATAAGTCTCTCAGATACCAAAATAATATTAAAATTCCTAAATTCCACACAAGTCATGGTCAAAATAACTTTATATTTAAAGGTGAAAAAAATTATGATAATCTCCCCAATTAACTAAAAACAGTTATAAATAATATATCAATAAATAAATTTAAAGTGAATCTAAAGAAAATTTTTGAACACGTGTAAAAACTGAGTTAAATGTTTATTAGTATGAATGTATTATTATTCTAAGTTTTTTTTTTTCTCATATATTCAAAATTATCTAAACTCTTGTAAATAAGCAACTACAACAGTGTAAGTCACTTTCCAAGCACAAGAGTTAGTCTTTTTTTTTTGGAGAGTTACAGTAAAATCATTTACTAGATGTATCAAAGTAGATCCGTGTAGAATTTTAAAAAAACACGTACCTTTTATGAAATTCATTAATAAAAAAATAATAATAAAAGAGCGGAAATCTTTATCATGTGGGAGAAGTTTAATTTACAATTTTAAGAAGTTTCACAAAAAAAGCACAATTGCAGTGTTTTTAACGTTTTTCTTATCTACACATATTGTCGTTCCATTGCCGTTATCATTCTACATGAAAGTCATTTTAGGGTCGATAAAATGAAACGATATTCAGTGTTCACGCAATATTTCCAGCACGGTTCAACCAAATGCGAGCCTTAAGTCATTCCATCGCGATTAATGACATTTCTTTCATTTACTTTTGCCGTGACACAATAACCTCCGCAGTGTTATTATCATTCTTTTTATATTACTTTTAAAAAAATATCGCTCCTAGACACGCTTTGGGGAGAGTTTATGGATATTTTGCAGCCTATTTCTCCTAGTGTTACAATGAATTGCTTGAATACTTTCCACGTTAATTAACACTTTTTTTTTTCAAGGCGTACGAAGAATACAAATGCGTGTGCAAAATAGAACCAGAATCCTGGACGCGTGTTTTTCACTCGAAGACTACTCTCAGGTAAAAATCCTAAAAAGGGTAATCAAGTCGTGAAAAGTCCGCCTCAGGGTGGACGCATTTACCTAACATACTTGAGGTCTGGTTTTGATTTCTGGGAGGTACCTGAAGCCTAAGACTAATCACCTAACCTTCCTGTAAAAAAATATTGAGATACGCTGAATGTACGACAGTATTATATTCCTCTTTGCAACACCAAGTGCGAATAAAAGTTTGATTATATTTTTTAACGTAGAAATTTTAAAGAAAAAAAATTATACTAATTAAATAGGGAAATAAAATAGAGAGGTCCAAGCAAGTAGATAAGTTATTTTTTTGATAAAATATTTTTGAAAAATGTTAAAGAAAAGTACCTACTCTTAAAAAGTTAGTAAATATATCATTTATTGTAGACCACTTACCAGCAACTTAATTAATATTCGGAATTTCCAGCAAGTCGATGTAAGTTCGTTCGTAATTTTGTGACCATAAACTATGTCCCTGTATTGAATTGTAAATTTACATGTCATTAAACAAAATAAAACAACGTCATAATATTATATTCGTTTTTTCTATTAACCCATTAAAATATTTAAAAAATTATAACTAAAAGCACAGAAACCAATATTTTAATAGATTAAGAATAAAAATATTTTTTTGAAAAAATCTTCAGATTTGAAAAAATATATATCTTATTTTGTTTATTCAGAAAAACAACAACAATACAAAAAAATTAACACAACATTATAAAAAAAACATTTAATAAAGCCAAATCAGTTTTCCACATAAATACAATTATAAAAATCCAGTTCAGTTAGATATTAATACATGTAGAAGTGCATGTGTGCGAGTTTTTGTGTGTGAGGATGCGTGGGTAAGTGAGTGGAGTGTGGTTTTGGTGGGTATGTGAATATATGTGTGAGTGTATATAGGTGTGAGGGTAGGTTTATGGACAGGATAAGTGTGTCTTTGATATGAGTGAATAGAAACATCTTAAAGTTATAAATGTAAAAATATTTTTTTATAAAGAAACATAATTTTTTTCAATTACTTGTTTTTTTATTCTGATTTTAAATATTTATATATTATTATTCTAAAAATGATTGATCGTGTCTCTCATATACAGACCCGTTTCACACGTTTCGTGCCAATCCACTCGGTCCGGTAAAATTAGGATAGTTGGATACTTATTAGTCATTTTCTTTTTTGGTTTTATTTATTTAGTTTCTACACGCGGGTGAAAATTTAGCTTTAAAAATGGAGTGAAGATTAGTCGGCTTCATGGTGTATGGTTTTGTGTGTTTATCTGCCTACTGATAAATGAAATAATTAAAAAGTACACTTTTAATAAATCTACCTTATGTTATTTATTTGTGCCGTGTTATTTTGAACGTTAAACTAAATTCGCGGATAAAAATTTGAGCTACATCATTTAAATAAATTGGATTCATTTTCGTCTGTTACAATTTGACCTTTAAAGCTTGGGTTGAAATGATCCGAAACTATATTATACACATACGTCCTAAAACGTTGTCTATCTCAGTAATTTATTCATTATTTCACACCGTATTGGTGCGATAAACACAACATTTTACAATGTTGGCAGTCTCTTTTGTTTCTTATGTAATTTATCAAGTATTGACGTATATACATACGGAACGTGCTGGCTAATATTCAAGGATCGGGTTGACGCCCTACCAATTGTTCGTTTTTTTTAGAAAAGTCACATTTAATCTTTGTGTTCTCACCAGGAATCGATCCCGGAACCATCCGTGCGTGAGTCATTAATATATTGCAACTCTGTGGTTTTGGTAGCGTTACTGTGAGTGACAAGTTTTTTTTTTTAAATGAATATTTGTGTTCAATAAAACAAGTTTGTTTTTAACCACTGTTTTTTTTTTCACCGACCGGTTTTAAAGTAAACAAGCTTCTTCGTCAAAGTTTACGTAACGAATGAATTATTTCCCAGATATGTTTACTAAATACTATCCGAGCCCGTCGGTGGGAAAAAAAAATAAATGTGTTTAAAAACAAAGTTGTTTTATTTATTTTATTATAATTAATAACCACAAGGTTTGTGCTTCAAATATAAAAAAAAAATGTTCTCTTATGATTTACTCAAACATGTAAATTTTGGGGGCCATTTCCAACGAGTTGTAAATAACTCACTATTAGAAAACGGGAACCAAATTGTGGTAGAGCGGGGTGAGAAGCTCGGACTTCTGATCCGTGGGTCCGCGACACTAGCCACGGGATCACAATCCCGGTTATTATTATATTTTGATTGCTCCTAACGGCAAAAAATATATATTAGGCTTAATAGAGTGAAATTTCATAGTGCTCGAGATTATAATTAATCAACTGAGGCCCGCAGGGCCGATATTGCAATCTCAGCGAAACTGTAACCCAAAACCACAGCGTTTGAAGCAAGTGCTTCAGTCGCTACAGAGTAAGTTTTTATTTTAAATATATCCAAATAACAGCAGAACACATGCGTATTTTTTATGGACTCGTTTTGCCCGCACAATAAATATTACGTTAAATGTGATAAATTACAATTGCCTTTGGAAGAGTTATTCATGAAAATAAAGCTTTGTAAAACATGCACCGTTAATAATAGAAATACAAAATTATGTTTGTAAACATTATAAATACGCTCAGAATGCTTAAGGTTTAAAAATAAATTTATGTGTAAAAAATGACCTTACACGGACCCATGGTTGTATGTATTAGTCATGAAATAATTAATATTAGCATCGTTGTAATAAAATAAATATTTTAATAGCATTAGCAACTGTAATAATTATTTCAGAATTGAATGACTTGCTTACAATTGTTAGCTATTATTAATCGTTATTAAATGGGCAGTTTGTTATAATTGCCGATAGCAGTTATCAAATAGTAGAACAGTTTATTGCACTCAGCTTTAATAGCACAAAATGAACCGCAAACACTTTTTTAAACAAGTAAATTATTTTCCGGGCTAAAATATCTTTCAGCGTGGATGTCAGCTCAAAAATATATTTTTTATAAGATTTTTTTTTCGCACTCATCAAAATTTAAAAGCGGCGAGTTTGGTTTTTGGAACAAGAACCCCTTAGTTTATATGTATCCGTATCTTTTCTTTTTCGTATACGTCGGTTATCAGCATCACACGGAAAAGTTTTTTTTATTAACTTTAACAGCTGGTTTTTGGCTGATTTGTGTGTTTTGAGGCGAATTTCCGTCAGCATTAAAAATTATGCTAGGCAAGTTATGAATAGATTTCAGTAAAATAAAATAAATTTAATTGAATGAAAATACGTAATTCAAGATAACAACACAATTTAAATTAATTTGGTTGGTTGGTTATCAATGGTATCGACAATTCTTAAATCATACGCGATTAAAAAAAAACATATTTTTTCTTCAAAATAAAAAATATTTTTCATATCCTAAGGAATTAATTAATGTTTTAAAGGGTTAAGAATGAAAATTTTAATAAAATTAATGTTTAAAGCATTACCTTTCTGGTTTTTCAATGTTTAATTAAATTTGAAATAAAATCGCCAGGCGTGTTTTTAAAAATGTATTATTTATTTACTTTCCGACGGATTTTGATGGCTACACTATGCGCACTCCAATATTTCTTATAGCTCACTTCTATCTATTTGGCTGAGACCTAGTTCAAATAATCTAGTTTTACCCCCTCTTCTCCCACTTTATATCTCCACAAGCATAAAATAATACTTTACATAATGACTTGATTTATTACCTTCATATATGTATTAGACTTATATAGACACAACATTTACCTTGAGGTGATTTTCACAAAAATTGCGCTATATAAATTATCCAAACATTATTATTATTATTATAAACTAAAATTATATTAATTTCTCACTTGTACCTTGCAAAAGGAGCACGTGTAGCTCTGAAACTGGTCGGTATTTACAACTACTTCTACTACTACCATTTTGCCATATCCCCGTAGAGGTAGGCAGAATATTGGATCGTTACACATGTCTATCCTGACGTACGTTTCTAGCTTCTTCCACATTCATACGTCGTGTCATGCATGCCCTACGGTTGCGTGTGCTTTTGACTTGACCAGACCTTAGATTTTGTCCTCATCCTACGTTATAATTCATCTTTGCAATATACATCTGTGTCACCATTCTATCATCATCCATTTGTTCTCTATGACCAAACCATCTCAGTGACCCTTTCTTGATCTTATCAATTATACCAGCACCAGATTTGCACGCTTACCTGACTTCATCATTTGTAACCTTTTCATACATTGATTTCCCGCAAAGTTGTCTAAGATACCGCATTTCGACCGCGTTCAATCAATTTTCATTCATCCTCTGCCAATTTCATGTTTCACTTCCATACATGAGTGTTAGGACTAAAACCCCGTTGTGCACTTCCAGTCTTACTTTGATCGACATGATCGACATGTTGATAATAAATATGTATAAGCAAAAATATATTTTTTTAATGCAGTTATTTAAGCACATAAGGTAAAGCAATTTCACAAGTATTGTAATTTAGATTAGCATGCTAATGAATTCTTTAAAAGCATTAATTTTCATCCTTAGTATGTACTTAAGGGAACAGTTTCCAGGATTATGACTTTAGTTTGTTAGTTTATCCATTTACCCTTAGCCTCATTTAGTACCCACTCGAGTTTTACGATATTAAGTTATAATGAAACTAAGACATAAGTAATTATTCACTTTTTATAGCTTTGGACTCCTTTACTTTATGAACTAGAGAATTAAACATTTACGTGAGTGTGAATATTCTACCAATTATGTTATAATAAATGCTTTTTTGGAGTGAGGATTTCAAGAAATAAAAATTTTAGATTTAGATTGCAACTTATCTGTCACCACTACATAACTCGTTTTTCAATGGCATCGTTTCTATCGTATTATTGAGATGATATTTTTACAACGCATTTAAATTTTAATTTTGAATTATTTATGACAGCAAAATAAAATATTGAAGCTAGTATATGATCTCTCTTATTTAACACCAACTTAAGAACTTAAAAAAATAACTAAGCAATTCAATGTATATAAACTTTTTCAACTAGAGTCTTTAAAATTTATTCATAACTTAGCTACTGATATTATTGTAGACGAAATTGTAATAAACATAGACATAATACAAGAATATCAGAACAATACCACATACAACATTCCCAAACAAGACAAAGACAATCGAGACTAATAAATCAGGGACAGAAATTATACAATAAACTACCAGACAAAACTAAACAAAAGACTCAAACAAACTTTTCAAAAGGCGTTAAAAATATAATTATCATCAAAAGAGTATTAATAAAAAAATTATATGTTATTTTTGTAATTTTCATTTTTTTTATTTCTATTTTTTTGTTTTTTTTTTACAATATACATAAGAAGTAAAATAGAGTATTAAAAAATAAAGGATCATTACATAGCAATGAAAGAATATTAATAGTAAAAATAGTAAACAAAAATCCCACAAAGGCATGGCCGGTTCGTGGGTATACAAGAAAATGTTATTAAATTTTTTCTCCTGTAATAAATAGACAGTTATAATATTTTTGTGTAACAAAGGAAAGAGAAAATAAAATATTCTGTAAAAGATTATATGGTATTTTTTATAGTAATTAAAAAAGAAAATAAAAAAAAAAAAAAAATATTCTTTATTATTAAAGGGCATCAAAATATATCATAGAAAAAAAGAGTTCACATCCTTTAATTTAAATCCAGGATAGTGCATGTTTTTTAAAAGAATTAAAATTTTGAATGTTTGGAATCAATGATATGTTATCAGTAAAAAACTAATTAAAAGTTTTGGACCTATGATATATGCATGTCTCTGTTCTAGCCTTGTTTTACAATATGGTATTTCTAACACAATAATAAAAAAATACTAAATATGTACAATGTACACTTTTCAAATGTGTATATTTATCTAAACAATATAGTGATAGTACTATAAAAATGTTTACATTACAAGATAACAATAAAAATTCATAAAACTACTATAGTAGCGACTTTTTACGCTACATCATTTATAGATAATAACAAATTGAAGAATTAACAATACTTTCAGTATCTCCAAATGTTCTTAGGTAAAATGGTGATAGTTACATGTTGTGTAAAGTGGCTACTTAAACTAGGTAATAAAAGGTCATAAGCCCTGTTTCGGATTCGTGTATATTTTTATTCAAATGTCAAACCATACTATCCTTTGAAATCCAGTGGCCTTTGTTTCTATATCCTTAGTCCTTGCAATATGTTTCGCTAAAAAATAATTTTAAAGTGAAAAATGCCGAAATCTGTCAACTCACATGGATGTTTCTAACAGAATTTTTTAATTGGTTGTAGGTAATAAAAAAATTCTCTAACGAATATTTTGTTGACTTTTGAATTCATCAAAAAGTCAAATTTTGCAAATTGAGGATTGGATAGTTTCTACATAACCTAATCTTATTTAACATTATGCAAAAATTACATGATTTGGGTATCCATCTGTCTTTTTTTAAGAATTTGTGCAATAAGCAAACAACATTCATTCAAATAAATGTACCCTACATGACAAAATGGATAATTATTCTATAATCTCATCGTGTACCTTAAATATCCCATTAAGTATTTAAGTTATGGTGGCTTACTGATTTTAAACTCTTTTGTTAGGAAATATCAAATACTTCTAACAAAAGATGGACATTTTATCGGGAGGAAATTTCGAATTACCCCAAAAAATACCCAGTGTTTTTTTAAAGAATTCTGAACAATGGAATCGCTTCTGCATTGTTTGGTTAGAAACCTTTGCAAATTTTTAAAATTGTTTAATTTTGCGCTCTTTTGAGTTCTTTTACTGTTTAATCAAAATAACTTATTTAAAAAAATAGAAAAAGCAACCATACCACCTCGCAAAAGAAATAAACATACTTTGACAATTTAAACGATCAAAATGATTTTAGTTTTTATTTCAATTTATTTAACATTTAAATTTTCATTTCGTGCAGTTTTTTTTTTTTATTATTTAATTTTTGTTTATGATTTAATTTTGTTTAAGATTTTTTAGACATCTCAAATAAAAAATATGCTGTGTTTTACATTTAAAAAAAATAAATGCGGTCTCCTTCAGAACATACATTCGGAACATATTCTACCATACCTAGTAAGATTAGACAGTACTTAATATGTGTGCTTATATTTAAATTTTGGTTATTTGTATTTTTTTTTCCTTCACTGTTTCGCAAACAGAATATAATAATATTACCCGAATAATAAACGCCCAATTTTGGTAATGAACTGAATAATTACTTTTTTATGATTACTAAGACATGGTTTAGTTTGAAAATGCGAATTCACAAGTAAAAACATAAAAAGTATTCGGTATTATGGAGAGAACTTATAGTTTTAATTATTTGTTTAAAAGTCAGGGCCTTTGCCTACCATGCAAGAGGTCTCGGGTTCGAATTCGTATAAAATATACTTATATATATTTTTAAAGAGGAATAACCCGCTCTCTATTTTAGAGGCTTGTCAGCAGATGGAAAAGAGGAGATATGGACGGAGGTAATAAAAAGTACACCATAACACCCAGACCAAGTGAGAAAAAGTATTTATTGAATGTTTTTCTTGGCACCGGCGGAAATCGAACCCATGACGCCAAATTTACAGTCGGCCGTTTAACCAACTGCGTTACGGTGCCTGTCTCTTTAAAAATGTATTTTTAGTCTAGAACATATCATAGTCCCTGGACAGGTACTTGAAGCGTAAGACTGATCATCTTACCATCATGTTACAAAAAATATCAAGATTAATTGCAATTAGTGTACCAATGCAGTGCCTTATGCACTATTGGGTGCGGAAAGGGAATGATAATGACGGTGATGATTTATTTAAACTTTTTATTGATGTAAAATGGTAAAGATTCTATATCATTTTTAAGGGAATTTTCTGCTCTATAAGATGTTTTGTTTTTTTTTGCGTTAAACATAAAATTTTACTTTATTACAAGTTTTTAATATGAAATGTCAAGTCAACGAAAATGAGGCTTTTATGTGTTTAACATATATAAATATAAAGTCAGATGTAACACCAATATTTAACTTGATCAAAATGTATATTGTCACACTACACAGTATTGTGAATAATGTTAAAGTTTGTCCATGCTTGATAAATGAAATTAATTTCAGAATTCCATTTAAGACCACCAAACTTAGATGTACTTTTCACACAAAATCATTTCAAACTTATTATGCTCAGTTCTCTCCGTTAGTGCGATTCCATGTAAATGCCAATAAATTCTTGATCTTTTTGATATATTTAATACTTCGCCTGCGTCGATAAAATCAAAAATCATCTCAAGTACAATATAATAAGTAATTAATTAAAAACAACGTTTAAATTAGTCACTCTTTTGCTACTTAATTATTTTATTGATCAAATTACCCTTCTTTGTTTGTATATATACATATGTGCGTGCATTTTTTATTTCTTTATTTACAGTTTTACTCTTTTAGACATTAAGTTAGACTTTGTAAAATGTAAATTGCGTACTTTTAAATAACTTCTATTGTATCTATTTAAACATGTTTTTATTACCTTACTTTTTAAACCTTTATTTAACTTCTACATTTTATTGTTAATAAACTCCATTATGTATAAGAAATTTGTATTACAAAAGTCTTAAGGGTGTTTAATGTTTAAAAAATAAAAAAACAAAAATTATGGACTGGCTGCTTTCTGCATTATTGCGTTAAATTTACAATATTGACTGTTGATTTGAGCTTTCACACATGAGAAACAAAACAACTTTTTGTCATTCAAGATAATTTTTTTAATGAGTGTAGTATCAAAATTGCATTATAAAAGTAATATCAAAGCAACACATTCAGTGATAAAATTATTTAGAAAGCCAAAAAAATCCTTCGGGACTAGTCGAAATACAGTTCGTCCAAACACACCCAGTATTTATATTTCCGAATAGTGTGACTAAACACACACAGAGTTGAGGGCATTGTCAGGTTAAGAATGAGAGTAAAACTTTTTTCAAAGTAGTGGGTGGTTTTGTCACCAGTGTTTCGTTTTTGACGAAGTACTTTTGTAACTCGAGTTGATATCGGAAAAATTCTGGATAGATTTTTCTTACACTACTTGGGAGATGTTTTTAGATTCGAGATATATGATCTAATAGTTGCTCGAGTGTGACATACGGGTAAATAAATGTTTTTTTTTTACAAAGTTTTCATACGGAGGACAAATGGGCCACAAAAGAAAAAAGCATTGTTCAGGTACAAATGGATGATGTCGTATGCGGAATTTCAAATATCAAACGACAACTTTCACCATTACTGGTGTCAAAAACAAAAAAACTCAAGTTCAAATCGTGTGTAATGTTATGCAAAATTTCCGATTGCTGTGTTGTAATTACAAATTATAAGAAAATAACCATGACATTATTCGGTAGGATTTTAATGGATAGAGTTATGTCTGCTAACTCAAGTAACCAGATCAATTTAACGTCAACTTTATTGTCGGTTACTGATGATACCAATAATCGGGGATTGTTGGCTGATTTACCTCAATATTTTTTGAAACGATTCAAAACATGTGTAGTCTATGCAAAACAAATGATGAAGCCTTTTTTGAGCATTTGCTTTAAAAAATAAAAATAAAACAATATGTCTTTGTATTTTAATTTGACAAAATCCAGTATTTTTACCGAGAAAATCTTATTACTTTACTTAGTATCGTTGCGTAGTCTAGCCAAAATAAGTTCGCTTATTTTTTAAGTACGTCTTTAATGCACAGAAAAAATATTTATTTTTGCACTTTTACAATTTAAGTTTACTTTTTAACATGATGCCTTAGCACTAGCCAAATGCAATTTTCACGATTGCTTTTCCATCAATAAAAGTTGTCTTTAAAATAGGATGTCGCAAAACATTTATTTAAAAAATAAATTTATAGCCCTTAAAAGTTAGTTGAAAAACTAAGTTCGCATATTTTTTGTCAATGATTTTTTATTTGGAATTAAATCAAATAACGACTCAAAACTGTCTTTTTAGATAAAAGGCCGACTATTGAGTGACTTGTTAAAAAAAATACTATCGTGGACTTAATAGTTTGGCTACACTTGGGAAATCCATCCTAAAATTGGATTTTTACTAAAAATTCTTAAAAATCTGAATAACTTTTAAACGACTGAATATCGCCAAACATACGTAGGAGTTAAATCGATAGGTCATTGAGGTTTTCCATTGCTCTGCCACCGATGATTCACCCTCCCAGTTACAGGATGTATATAATGACATTTTATTATCCTTTTGTATTCGTAATATAAGCGTCCAAACAATATAATAAACTAGTTATATTTTTTATGTAAGAAATTAATTTAATTTTCTTTTTCAGATTTGACAACATGTAGATGAATCGCTGGTAAGTAACACTTACGCAATTTCTATTAACACTACTTTTTAGTTAATTTGTATATTTTGAATGAATATTCTGTGTCTTACAATTGGCCAAGGCGTCTGGCATAGTAGCTAAATATGGTATCCAATACAGTACAAGTCAGACTAGAAAATTTACTTATTGTCCTGACGATGAGTTGCTTCATTAAAAACTGGTAAATTAACAAAAATATAAATTAAACAGTATTTTGGGTATGTTCAAAATGTTGGATTGTTTTAAACATATCAATTAAAAAATACCTATCTAATTTTCTCTATTTTTTTGCCTTGTAATTTAATGGTCAGCGTGTTTATCTCTCTAGTCAGATTCAATCTCCACCATGGTTAAGGTGGAACATTTATAAAAAGTATATTTTTCAAACTAACAATGAAAGGGACAATTAAAGCAGTAGAGCTAAATTCAAATAAAATCGTAGTTTACCAAATAGTTTAAAAAAGTATATAACTGGTTTTTTGACAAAAAAAAACATTGTTTTTTATTGTGAACAAAACCGATAAGAACACCCACGGATTTTAAAATGATTTTTCTCAACAGAGAGAGTGCTTTCACTGATAATCATGAAACAGTCATTGAAATCATAAATGAAAACGACCTAAAAAAACGGAAAAATAACCCATCGTTACAATTGGTTCTAATGACCGGTTCTATGAATCATTGCCTGTCACCTTAACCCTTATGGGTCTAACGGGAATATCTAAGATCCCCTCTGTAGCAAATTTGTTCAATATTTTTTTTTAATTATCATCATGTTGATTTGATTTTTTGCACCCTACCCTATAATACTAAGAATGTATAAAAATTGTTAAAACATTTTTCCGGCAAATTTTTTAAATAATAATTTATGTCTGTCTTAACTTTTCCTCCGGACAAACATTACAATTGATCGCTCAGCAGTTTAATAATCATCGATATTTTGTTCAGTTTGCGCGTGGCTTTTTGCTATTTGAGCGCAGATTTCCAGCCATAACCACAAAAATCCGTACTTTTTGCTCTACATTTTGCATGCATTCCCCTTCTCAACTTCCCACTGCATCGCACCGCTAAATCTATCAAAATTTTAGATCAGTGCTGTTCTACGTGTTAGACAGAGAGCAACGCGATGTCATATGAACGTAGTTATGCAGAAAGCAGCCAGTCTACAATTTCGGAAAAATGAGATATTGATGTTATCGGGTGCAATAAGGTCAATCCTATGTTTTGCTAAAAAGAGCCAGACCGCTTTCATATAAAAAACTGTATTAATCACCTCCGGAAAAAGGTGTCAATCACAAAAATGGCATTTCTCAATTTGCAGAAAACACCCACAAAACTAGAAAAATCTTATGGCACTTTAAAAATGTTTTAAACTGGTCAAATACACAATAAAATTCTTGTTTGTAATATGCAAAAAAAAACTTACGTATTCATTGCTTATCGTTTGTTAAAGTCAAAAACATTCAAACTATTGTGTAGATTTTATAATTCACTCTTTTCACAAAATGGCTATTATCTCAGTTTCATTTTTCTATAGCTGGCTGCTTTCTGTATAACTACGTGCATATAGCATGCTCTCTCAACAGTATTTGATATATCATGTGATAAAATCATGAAACAGCAACATAAAACTCGTTGAAAATGGCCCTCAAAATGAAATATTTGGGTAAATAATAAGAACGCAAATATTTATTCTTTCTTTAAAAGAAAAAAAAAGTTTTATAAATACTACTATGAAAATCATGACGATATTTTATTTTTTAAATTCATAGCATTTTAGCTGGGGTATTTCTGGTACCCCCCTCAGGCACTGGTGGATTTATTTTCACGTTCAGGCTCGGAAAGGTTGAAGAGTCACCTCTACCAATTCCCCTCATGTAAACAGTGTTAATACGCCCTAGTGATTATCGGATTTCGTTTTGCGTACTTATTTCGTTCACACGACTCATTTCACAATGGGGCGCCCTATTCTAACAGCCAACTCTGGGAGGAGGTCTACTTTATCGCGTGATTCGGCAATTAACGAATTATGAGATGTTTTGTGTGCTTACAATATAACCTGAGATTAAAGAACCGATTACAATAACTCACAAACAGATAATGGACGGACAATATTAAAATGGGTTTTTGGTGATCAGTACTTACTTACTCAATAAAATAAATAAAACAACTTTGTTTTTAACCACCGTTTGTTCAATTAACATTGGAAAAAGTAAAATGAACTTTTAAATAAGAGTAAAAAGCACGTTAGGTGCCTAAATAATATTTTTTTATCTTAATTTGCAAACCATCTCATAGAAAATAATTATAATGTTACGAAAAACAGTAAATGTCAAGTTCGTTATGTTGAAAATTAAATATATAAATTGGAAAACTAGGAAATCATAAAAATTATAATAAGAAAGAAATAACTAGACAGTAGAAGAAGAAATAAGTAGACTCCTGTCTAGTTTTGAGCGTATCTATCTCAAATGACGCTTACTATCCTTACAAGACAAAACAATTTAATTTATTAGTTCTATACGAAGAATAAAATAAAATAGAATTCATAAGTAAAGTGTACCTTTTTAATTTTTTTTTTTGTTTTCTTACAATAAACATAATAATAAAACCGAGTATTAAAAAATAAAGCATAATTACATATCAACCTTGATAAAGAAGTTTTTATAGCTTTGAAACCGGTCGGTAGAAAAAATTAAAAATTAGTGATTATTATTTTTAATGACCAATAAATTGTTAATAAATTACAACAGGGATGGAGAATACCTTAAATAAGGGAATATGGAGGTCTAGGCATTTACAGGGCTTATGACCTGTCATTGGATGGTTTAAGTGGCCTTTTTACACACTGTGTGACATTCACCATTTTGCCTATGTTTGAACATCCATATTTCTTCAATTCTTCCATTTGTTGATTTTAGTGAAATTAAAGAGCTGAAACCTTTATTGTTGTGAAGAGATTCATCTGACTGAATAATTTCACATACTAGGCTACGCCTGTTTTTTGAAATCCAGTCTTTTGTCAACGAACATTTGAACAAACTCAAATATTAAAATAAATTGTTCTCTGTACTATTTTTACAGAGTTCATTTCATTGAATTTTATTCTGCCCAATCCAACTATTACATACTTGGTATATCTTAAATTAATGTATTTTTATATGCCAATACATAAGGGTTGATTTAATAACCTATCGATAGGTTTAAATAAAAAACAATAAATAAGTTTATTCTTAGTTTTCTGGTTAATCACTTAAATCACTCTTGATTTTTTTTCTTACTTTTAATCACAAATAAAGTGCCTTAATAAATTCAAAATATCCCAAATGAATTACGGATCAAGTATTTATGAATATGCACCAAGGATGTGTGTTTTCAACTCTCAGGTGAAAAATTATAATAAAGATAATCGGTTGGAGATTAGTCTGCCTAGAAGTGTACTGGTAAGTTCGTTTGCTTACCATTCTTGAGATCCTAGGAGCGATTCCTAGTATATTTAACATAGAACATTTATTAAAAACGGTTAATTTCCTACAGAACGTCAAAGTAAAATTATAGAGCCAACACAACGGTCGTAAATGTTTATTTTATTTAAGCTCTATACAGTAGAAAATTATGTACATTTTAGAATACAATGACTTATTTTAAGGAATCTGTTATGTATAGTAAAAATAAAATGAAGATAAAATAAAACACATATATGTATACATATAAATATGAAAATTAATGTAAAACGAACTCTTTAAACACAATTTTTTCACTTTGTTAGAGAGGTAGAAACGTTATAATTAACTATGTATTTACAAAACATTTATAACTTTATAATTACTTTGTCAAAAATGTTTTTCAATAAAAAAAAAAAAAGGTCATGTACAAGGTTCGAGTTCAGTAATGTGGTAAAACAGCGATGAGCTATTTAAATCAAAATAATAATTATTTTCAAAGTTTGACATTTGCGGGATTCACGGATTGAGAATCATATTTTAACACTTGACAGATGAGATTTATGACCGTGCACTGGACAAAGGGAGAAACATGTGGTGTCAAGATTATGCTCTAGCACTTCCTTCATAGAAATGGTTGATAAAACTACCTAGCAAGTTAAGTACGGAAGGGCTCAAACAAGAGCGCACATTTGCATGAATTGCCTTATAATATTATAATAATATTTGGCTGATTTATATAAGGCCGTTAATGTGAAAAATCACTTCAAGGACGCTTTACAACTATACGCATAAACTTGCATTCTAACTAAGCTTAAGTGACATATTATATTTTCTGATTTAAAATATGATAAACTAAAAAAATAAGGTTTTGGTTGGAATCTGAACTGACTAGGACTGTCAATGATTCGTAAGTTTGAAGGCAATTGGTTCCAGGCAGAAAGACCGGCAGCGGCAAAAGCACGATCTCCGAATCTAGTGTTTGCGGCACGCCAGTTTTCCTCGATCTCAGCTTAGTGAGTTTTATACAACTCATTACATGAATTGCCATCAAAAATAATCTCAGAAAGCTGGCTAAGTCATGAACTGTTTCGAAATGCGTAAAAACGGCTGCTTGTAGCTTAGTCGAACTTCCATAGGATAACTCAATTGAAGTGCTGAGAGACATCGCTCAGTACCAGGACTGCTCCGAATAAGAAAGTGGTCTGATAGCTGAGGATATGAACTCCCGGTTTGAAAACAAATATCTTGTACCATGAATCTTTCAAATAAGAAAGCGGTATGATAGCTGAGATAAATAACTCTGCCTTCTATGGCAGGTCCACGGTGAATTTTGGTGAATATTGTATTGAGGATTACTTCCTTGTGGTCTCCTTGAGATATGAAGCGCGCAAGGGCAGCCGGTCTGCTGCAATTTTAGAAGAGTAACGTTGTTGGGCCGAAATAGCATTACAAGGGCAAAAAAACGTAGGTACCCTTTTCGGCCACACGTTACAAATTTTAATTATTGTTGCGTTTTTATCAAAACGGAAGAAAAAGATTACTTTATTTTTCGTTTTCAAGCTAAAAAAGTTAAACATTAACGAAAAAGCACCAACTATTTAACTTTACACATTTTAGTTGCAATTATTATCTATACAAATAGGTTTATTTTTTGAAATTAATTGCAACATTCCAGTACTGTCTACAAACATTTGACATATTTAAAATATTGTTGATTCAACTAACTGCCTGGGCCACATGAACTGAAGTGCTCTCTTATGATAGAGAAAATCCAAAAGACGTTTCTGAGGTATCTCTACATGAGATAGTGCGGGTATTATCCTTGGTTCTATCCGATCGAGTTTTTCCAGGGTATACAACAGTTGAGAGACTAGAAGGAATGTGTATTTGACTACACATTTTTATCGATTGTTACGCGGTATGGTCGATACGTCTGAGGTTAAGATGCGCATTAGTTTATATATTCCTGATAATTACCTAAGACAGCGTCAGCATTAATTGTTCCATATTTCGATATACCAGACTAACTTGCCGATGGTTGTGTCTGTTGGAAAGGGCTACCGCTATGCTTAACAACATTGCTCTGGATGTTGATCTGTTCCATATATTCGAAGGCGTACGTACGATACTGTACGTTTTATTTTAAATAAATTAACAGAATTGAATTTTTAAAAAAACTAGAATAAATAAAAATACAAAAATTTTAAAATTATTTTATTAAGTGGATAATGACGGATAGTAAAAATAAATAAATTAAATGCTTAGACTTCCATATTCCCTTCACAAAATTGTTTTTCCTCTATGTTAAAATAAAATTTCAATATCAATAACTCCCTAAACAGTGAAACCCAGCCTTATCTACAAACATTTGGACACAATCAGATTTATTTCTATGTAACCAAACATAAAAGTGTCTAAAAATGTAGTACAAGGACATTTTATGAGGAAGAAATATCTTTCGCTATTTACAAAAAATATTGCAAAACATAACATTACTGTCGTATTTTTATACCTACTTCTGTACAAAAACATTATATTTATTTACTTTACTACGACGTGGTTTTATTTCCATAAAATTTAGATAAATTTGCGTAAACTTCGTCTTATGCAAATTTTTCTGAAATAGATTTTTTGGATCTTGCCGTAAGATAAAGTCACAATACGCAAAGACCGCAGGACAATAAAACTCATAAAAAATGTGTACAAGATGAATTTCCACGGACGCGATATTCTTTCTTTACGACTGGCCCTGGGTTCGTATTACGCCATCGTAAAGTAGGGGGTACCTTCTCTTATTCTGTTTTCTCTGGCCTCACTTCGAGGGTTGGTTTTCAAGCAACCCTGCCGAAGGATTAAGAAAAATTATTTCAATCTTGAAAGACATTAAAAAAAGGAAAAAAGTTTTCTTATGTACTTAATGCGCTATATTCTGTTAAAATTAAAAGCACCTCACATTTTTTTTAATGGTACTGCATAGCAAAATTTATGCCTTATCATGTTTTTTTTTATTTTTAATATAACACAAATATACGATTCCGTGTCCGCGTGGATGAATTATACAGTGAAAGTCGTAAAAAAACAATATTAACGAATATTTTTGACTCTATGGCTACTTTCGGATAAAAACATTACTTAATATTATGCAATTCGACGGACAAAAAATTATTCACTTTTTTTACCATATATGTATTTATATTTTAAATTAAAAGTATTGAAGTGTGCGAATAAATTTTACGACAGAAATGAAAAACATTTTAGGAAAGGTAATATGGATCACTAATCATTTGTTATATGCGAAACGATTTTTCTTATACAAAAATAATTTGAGAGTTTTCCTCACAAGGGAAACCTGTTCTAAGGAGGACCGTAGTGTTTTTTTTTTTACATATTTCACATGTCATTCGAACTTGTTTCATATTTGTTTTATTCTATTATTCTTCAGCCAGGTTTTTTTCTCTTTTTTTGTATGTATTGAATTTTTTTATTCTAATTCCATATGTTTTCAGTACATTTTAATAATAATAGAACAAAATGATAGGAAAAAAATCCCACACAGGCATAGCTTGTGCTTGGGTATTTAATCAGTTTTACGTGGCTGCGCGATTCTATGAACAAAATACCCATACACACCGATACATATATGCACACACACATATTTAATTTTAAAATTTTCTTTAGTATCTGACTTGGCATACAAGGCTTATGACAAATACAACGGTACTTTAAAATAGTAGATAATAATGGTAGGATAAATGGGTGAAATTTATGATATTCAGGTAAGACCGTTAAAGATGAATGTACCAGATAGCATAATCCGTGAGGCAAAACATATGGGCGAAGGCGTATATTGTAAACTCTGTAATGTCCTGCCGGTAAAACAAATTTGTGACTACAAATCAATTGTAAATCACTTTGTTGATCCGGAATTCTAAAAAAGATTTTCCTACACTCACAACACTAGATTAATAACTAAGGACTCCCTTATCATTCCACGAATTACAAATTACTTCGGAGAACGAACATTAAATTGCGTTTTTCCAAGGTTGTTCAATGATCTCCCATAAACCATCATTAACATGAAAGATCATCAACATGAAAAAAAAGAACTGAAGATATCTTCTTGATACTTTATAGTTTCTGTTAATAAATAAATTTGTTTAATATAAATTTAATAATGCAAAATAAACTTGTCATAAAAAAATGTGTACTACTGAAAAGTCTTTAGACTTAGTGGGTAACATATTGTAATTTGTATTTTAAAATATCAAATAAACGCTTTTTTGCAAAAAAGTGCTGCAGCACTGAAACTAAAAATAAAGAAACATTGATATTAAAATAGGCAGAATGGTGAATGCTACACCGTGGGTAATGTGGCCACTTAAACCAGCCGCCGACATGTCATAAACCCTATAAATGTCTTGATTTACATGTTTCCTGGCATACAACGCCTTGACCCATATCTAAAATGATATTAATGTCTGTTGCAATAATTCATGTAGAATGAGATTCATGTATACGTAATGCAGTTCAACAATGTTTTGAGTTTGTCCAAATTTTTGTCGACAAGGACTGGATTGAACCCCCTAGAGAGCTGTCAATATCAACATATTACAACAGAGATAAAGAATATTTTAGAGGAGGGATTGTAGAAGTCTGGGCATCGACAGGGCTTATGACCTGTAATTGGCTGGTTTAAGTAGCCACTTTACACACTCTGTAACATGCAGTATTCTGCCTATATTTGAACATCTATATTCCTTCGATTCATTCATCTATTGACGTTTGTGTTATGATTGATTTGTTGATGAATCTCTACTTCCGAAGTGACTAATATTCAATATTTACGAGATTCCTACTTGATTTATTGCATGAATTAAAATATCAATAAGTCTTTTGTGTTCACAAACTTGCATAGTAAAATTATTGTAATAGTTTGCATTTACTTTTGCATCTCATTATTAAATTAGCTAACTAACTAACTAACTAACTAACCATCACGCCATTTCCCCAGAGGGGTAGGCAGAGAGGATAGAACGCCACACCACTCTGTCCTGGCACACTTCCTTTGCTTCCTTCACATTCATACATCTTCTCATGCACGCACGTCGATTATTCCGACTTTTCACATGACCACTTTCAAGAATTTGTTGTACTTGATCATGCCATGTCTTTCTCGGCCTTCCTCGACTTCTACAACCAGACACATTCGCATCATAAATCTTTTTAGCCGTTCTTTCATCATTCATTCGCTCCACATGACCGAACCATCGCAAAAGACCTTTCTTAATTTTGTCGATAATGCTTAACTCAGCCTTGCATTCTGCTCTAATTTCGACATTAGGGCACCTATCATACATTGTTTTTCCGCACATTCGCCTGAGGGATCGCATTTCAACAGCATTCAGTCTACTTTCGTCCCTTTTTTTCCAACTCCATGCTTCGCTTCCATACATTAGGGTTGGTACCAGAACTCCATTATGAACTGCTAATTTAGCCTCTTGCGATAGACACTTATTTGCTACGACAGACTTTAAGGCACCATTAACTCTGTTACCGGCACTAACCCTCCTTTCAATATCCTTGTCCATATTTCCATCTCTAGTAAACATACTACCCAGATATACAAATTCTTCGACCTGTTTCAAACTATCTCCATTTACTACAAATTAGCAAAAATAAATATGGGTAAAGATGTTTGCATCAGTTCCTATAGTGTTACAAAATTACCGTTCATGTGTGAACAACATTATTATTACAAAACTAAAGCAGAGTTTCTAATTTTTACAATTGATTACAGTCCTGGAGGCGGATTCTTTTTATAAATGACATTTTTTCAAAACAATTATCTATGTAATTCTCTACCATCAAACATTAAACCTGCTTTCTACATAACTAATAACAAAGGAACATTGTTAAAAAATTACAAAAACTAAGTTCATAAATATAATAAATCTGGGACATACCAATTCAATTGTAATGATTGCGATTCAATCTACATTGGAAAAACTAAAGAAACTTTAATATTGGAGTAAAAGAACACTTGAGATGCTAAATAATAAAAAAATTTCTAAATTCACGAATCATTTGATAGAAAATAATCATAACTTCAATAAGGACACTGGAATAAAAGTACTTCATTTTGAAAATAAAATATTGATATTAGACAACTTAGAAATCTTAGAAATGTAAAAAGCGATTCATAATAAGAACAAAAATAATTAATAACCATGATATTTATTAACAATATTTATTTTAGTCCTCTCCTGTCTAGCTTCGAAAATATTGATATCAAATTACCACCCTTGTAAGGAAAATAGACTTAATTTATTGGGTCCACGTGAAGTATTTAGTTAACATGATAAAAATCAAATAGGAATTAATTCATTAGTTACGTAAACCTCGATGAAGAAGCTTGTTTGCTTTGAAACCAGTCAATATAAAGAAAAAAAATAGTCGTTAAAAACAAAGTTGTTTTTTTAAATTTTGTTTAATGAATACAGTCCATTAAAATTTTAATATCCTCCGTTTTATATGTGAGTCACAATAAATTTTCATAAATTAATTCTTATTTAATTAAAAATAGTCAAAAAAATGATGTAATGTACTCTTCAAACAATTAAATATATGTCCCTATCTGCACCCTGTAGTATATAAGACAATGCATTGTCGTGGCGTCCCGACACCACGCGAGAACAGTGTGATTCTAACCATATAAAATACATACATAGAAGTAATACGAGCTAGATAGCTCCCAACACACCGGTCTACAAACACTACATAACAATGTTACCCTGCTTTTACGTTCTGACCTCTTGTGACATCATGTTATGCCTTCGTTTCGTAATTTTGTTCGTTCCCTATACAACTGTCTTACTCTTACGCGATCAAAGTCGTATTTTGCTCTCGTTTCTATTGCATAAGAACGAACTCTATGTGGCTCTCGTGTTAATTACCCCGATGGCGCAAAGCGTCGGGAAAAAAATAAAACAAGCTAATCTCGTAAAAACGGAAAAAAATCGGAAAGAAAAAAATATTTATTTTCTCAAATTAATAATGCCCTTAACGTGCATGGAGTAATATTTTTACTTTAATGATGTATTTTTAATGTGGCGAATAAATCGCTGCCCTAGTTCAATAGAAAATTTTGCAAATTGTAAATAAGACATTTTATTTGTTTTTAAAGTCAAATAAGTAAAATCAGTGAGTGGAGATTGGCACTCAAAAAATGCTGAAAATACTATTTAATAGCGGGAAAAATAATTATTATTTAGTTTCATGAACGCTTAATAAGATTATGAACATATTGGCATTCATAATTTTAAAAAAATTTAATAGTCTTTGAAATATAAAATAAGTTGCGTAGATTTTCCCGGTCACTAATATTAAAATGTTCATTTTTACAGTTTACTCTGAAGATGGCTCCTGCAATGGTAGCTGAAATATCAAAATAATTCTAACTTACACGGGATCACCCAAAAACGATAAATATTGTAAAATAAGTTATTTCTTAACATTTTTTTTTATGTTTTACTAATGCGCAAATATGTCATGAGTAAATAAAATATTAAAAAATCAAGTTTAAATTTGCCATGGTTTAGGAAACAACCTGTTTTGAGCTGACAGTCTTTAAATACCCATTCTAGGACAAAAAAAAATCATTTGCACGCTTTTATTACAATAATAAAAATAAACAATGTAAATACGAAATTTCAATGCTTAATATCTTGGTGAAGATGTGTGTTATCTTACGGGGGATGTTTCTCCCTAGACTATTCAATAATACGCAGAAAATAATACATACACACTTTTAACCAACTCGCACCTGGGAGATTTGTTGCCGACGGTCTAATTAATTTTCCAGTATCTCTCAGGTGGCCGGGTTGTGTTTATTTTATAATCTTACGTGACGAGGGATTCTCATTCGTTATTGAGAGTGGCATGTCTACTTAAAATAATATTTAACTACTTCAAAGAAATGTCTATAAACTCTTGAAAAAAATTGTGAAGCATTTGATTTTTTTATTAATGCGTTATTTAACAATTTATTTGATTAAAATGTCAAGATCCGTAAACTGAATAAGCACTAACGACAAAATCAAAAAATAAATTTTACGTTAGTTTAGACAAGTAAAACAAATGGACAGTGACAGGCGCGCATGGGCAGTATGAATATTGTGAATGTGACATATGTGCGCAAAGACAGACTGACATGGCCTACTTTCCTTTTTTTACCCCTGCGACGAAGCAGCGCGCGGCGTGATGGTTTGTGTAAGAATCGGCATTCAATAATTTGTATTCTGATAAATGATTATGAAACAAAACTAATGAAATAAAAAAAATAATAACTTTAAGAGTCCACGCTTCTACACCATTGAGTAATACGGACCATATCATAATCTATAATATTTGGCTATTAGTTGTCTCAGCTTCAGGTTCGTAATATCATCGCAAAGAATATTTTTCATTTTATAAAATGCTGTTCGGGCTGCTTCTATTCTGCATTTTATCTCAGTGCCAGGGTCTAGACTTTCAGTGATAATACTGCCCAAGTACCTGAACACAATATTGACACTTTAGTTGGAGATTTGCATTTGTGTAACTTTCTTGGCTAAAAACCATAAGTTTAATTTTATTTCCATTAATATTTCAACCAAAACGTTCACCAAAGGAGGCAATCTTGGCAAGATATTAATTCTAGTATATAGTTGTCTGCAATGAGAACAGCGTCATCTACATATTTAATATCATTAATGATTTGACATTAAATTTCACACCAAGACTTGCATCAGTCAGCTCCTTTTTAAAGATTAAGTCAGAGTGCAGATTAAACAAAATAGGTGAATACTTAGTGAAATATTTCAATTTTCTAGCTATTGAGCGCTTCATTTCAATTTTCTAATAGCGTTTTGATTCCAATGCCATTTTACGATTATTCTCACATCTTTTTTGTCTATGCCGCATTTTAGTAGCACTTTAATCAAATCTTTTTGTTTTTTTAATGTTTTCTTTGCTTTTCCGTAATCAATAAAACAAGCGAAGATATATTTTTTTTGGTTAAAACACGTTTGCAGCAATATATCAAGATATTTTTTCTGTTGTCAGCGCATTACGGGTAAAGCCATAACCCAAACTGAGTGTCATCTAAATCTTGCTCGCACTTCGGTCTTATTCTGGCATGATCTTAAGACTTTGAGCACCGGCCAAATACACATAAAATTTACCCTGTGCCCGGCCCATTTTTGTGAAATTTCATGCTTTGTGAAGGGTTTCTTAAAGTGTATTATAAAAATCTCTATCGAATCCATTGAAACTTCTCATATTTATTAAAAACAATTTCATGAGTCATTTTCGTGTGACATTGGCCGTTATGAAGAGCCATTTCTCACTTTTTTTGTGCTTTGTATCCCGCAGCCGTGTAAACACGTGATTATAATAACCACGCATTGTGTCCCGGTTCTGTGTTTTCACGTGGTTTACCAGCAGCAAAAAAGTACTATTAAAAGTCACTAGATGTCAATAAAATTCACTTTTTAGACCGCTGGTAAACCACATGAAAACACGGGACTGGGACACAACGCGTGGTTATATAATCACTTGTTTACACGGCTCCGGGATACAAAGTTTTATGAAAAAAAAATCAAAATAAAGTTCATAAAACATATAATAAATAAATAAGGCGATAATCGTTTATTCCCTTTGGGCGTTGTTTTTTGGGTAATATATAAATATTGATGTTAACCAATCTTGAGTATAATTCCTGTCATTATATGTTATTAAACAATCCAAGCAAAGTCATGATTATTTTCATTAATTAATTTGATGACTTGCATTGAGTTTTCGTTAGGTCCACATGCTTTTCAAGTCTAAAATGTTGATATTGCATGTAATATTTCTGATTTAAATATGCCAGGACTTTGACTTTGTTCTGGTATTTCAACGTCAGTGCGAGTATCTTAAAAGGGCGTATTTATGAAATCTTTCCATGTTCTTATTCAAGTTATTGGATTCGTCTAGGAGACAGGTAGGTTTACTTAGTCAGTTATTTTAGTTTTTTATGCAGATTAAATACATCGTGCATTTGATTGTATTGTCCCAATTCATCACAATGTCTCTTCATCCTCTATTCCTTAGCATTTTTAATCCATTGCTTTATGGTATAGATTCTCCATAATTACCTAAAATATGTCCATGTACTTATAATTTTCTTAAACTGATCGGTTTGGGTAGGTATAAAGAAATTCCCTTGAGGCAATATGTCCACCCATATATGTTTATAAATTGAATATGTATGAAAAGTGTAAAATAAATAGTTCTTTGGAGGTATTCGTATTCGATACTTTTGAAATTCCTGGTACCAGCATCTCTTCATTATTTCATTAAATTCAAAATATATCCCATCATCTGTGATTTTTCGTGAATAATTGTTATTTGCAGACATCGTAAATTATGTTTTTTTTTCATCATATCACTCCTATTTAACTGTGTTTATATCACATTTGACCATCTGTTTTAATTTTGTGTTATATAATTAGCAAAAAGAAAAAAAAAAGAACACAGTCAAAATATCTAAATAAGTATCACATCATAGTTTGATAGTTATTACGTTGAGTTAAGATGTTAACTTTGTATCGTACTTTATAAATTCCCTGTTATCGCCATTGCCAATGTCAGTTACTGGCGTGATTTGGGTTTATGCCAAAATACATATCAAAAGGCGGAAACTTACTGAAGGTAAGCTGAAATCATTTCATTAAATATATTTGCGGGCGATTATATTTTAAGAGCGTTTAGTGGCCAATGCTGCATTATCAAATCAATGACAAATACCGAGTAGCAATTTCATCGAAGATTTTGAACACAAAAATAAAACATTTTATGTTCTATAATAAAATACATCTTCTGGTAAAAAAATCAAGTATTTATTATTGACAGATACGAACCACCCTCGTTTCAAAAACATCATCTTCTTTAAATTTTTTTTCGTTTTTCCTTTTATTTATAATTTTAAAATCGCGTTATGGTTAAACAAACATTTTATAATTTCGTCGCTGTTAAGGTCGCCGTTAACAGTGTGTTAAGTAACCACTTAAACCAGCTATTGACAGGTCATAAACCCTGTAAAAACCTTTGATTTTATGTTTCTTCCTAGTTGTAATAAATACTCATACTTTTATCTAAATGATACAAAAATATTTTTTAAAAACTTGCAAAGTGAAAGATGACTTTTACAATCTTTATCCTTAAACTCTTATCCCTACTCGACGATGCCTAGGGCACTGGATTTTAAAAATAAATGTGAAACATTTTAATCATCGTTTACGGGAAGGCGTTGTTTTTAGTCTTACGCATTAGTTGCAAGTGCAAAGACAAAGAAATGCTTTCGTATGAAACCACATTTAAAATCAAATATTTAATGTCATCGAACCCAGAACCTCAAGCATGGTAGGCGAAGGCGCCAACAATTACACTACGAGTCGGATGTTTCTGCTGTTGTTTTTCTCTCTCTGAATTTTTCACCTTAGTGCAGCCATCGGTTTTGGTTGGATTCTGGTTCTTTTTTACTGAAATACGCAAGGTAAAATCACATGGTTAATTAAAGTTTAATTAAAATAACAATGAATTGAAATTTAAAAGGAACGCACATAATAAACATAACTCAATTTTAAATTGAATCAGGCATATTTTTTAATTGCTATGTTATCAAGTTGATGTATTAGTTTTGTTATGATGCAACCAGCTATGTTATTTGAACAAGATCTGAATTATTACTTGTGCCAGTGAACTTTGATCAACATCTCAAAACAGAAACTGTCAAGTATTGTTTATTCATGAGAGACACTTCTATGTATGCACTAATAGTCTACACAAAACTTAAAACAAAATGCACTAAATTACTGCCAAAATCACACAACATGCTTACCACACTACTGGGACTCAACAACACACTGCTGTGCTTCTACAGGCCATAAATAAAATGAACTAAAAATCCTTGAAATTGATTTTAAATGTTTTGATTTTCGAATTCCCTACTCTGTAATAGAGAAGTCAATATTGGTGTTTTCAATGTCGCATTTTGGTCCGATGTTCCGGTTTTTCGATATTTTAGAAAACCGGTATTTGCGCTCTACCTATAACTACCCTGACTTTACGTATTCGGGAGAGTTGGGTATTTAATAATCCTATTTGTAAATAATATCCTAAAGGAAATAAACAAAAAGCATGCAAATTGTGGAACGAAAATGTGATATTTATTGTTAGGATAATCTATAACAAAGGCAAAGGATCGAGGATATTATCCTTTATCTCGTATCGTGACATTTTCTTTCAAATTTAACAAGGGTAGAAGCGCTGTACGCTATACCCAATACTATACAGGGTGATACCAAAAACCGATTCGAAAGATTATGTTACACCTAAGCATGCTTAATTATTTTAAAGTTCGTTTTTACTAACCTAGATCATAGAAATATATTACGGAAAATTGTAAGTGATGTAGACAATGGAAATTAATGAAATAAACACGTTTATATACTACTACATAGCGTTTAAATTAAAAACAATATATTTTAGTAGCAAACATTGAGAAAGTGATTTCTTCAAATTTGGAAAAAAAAATATGTAAAATTTAAAAGTTCACATTTATTGAATAGTTTTTATTTGTTAAGATGGTGAATTTACAAATAAACGTAAATTTACTTATATGTAAAACAATAACTATGCACGAAACTCTCCAATTCCGCGTTTACATTCCTTAGCCAACAAATTTACTTGTGATATAGACATTTTTAAAACAACAATTATTCATTTAAAACGTTCTTAAATGCATTGTTTAAAACTAATTATTAAAGTCGTAATAAAACTTTCTTTTTCATGCAATTTTTTCTCTGTTTTTGAAGTGTATTATTATTATCTTATCTCTTTCTGAAATTAATTTATCAAATATTTTTGTGAACCATATTATTATCTTATATATACTTACTGTAAACTAATTTATATTATTTATTTTTAACATTAATTTGTTAATACTATTTTTTTTTGTTTAAATTCTTTACAAGTTATTTACAATTTGCTTTTCAATTCTAACATTTTTCTAATATCTATATTTATCGTTTTTTTCTTTTTTGCTATACAAAGTTTCACCTTTTGTTTTGCATTTCGGCATGCTTTTTTGTTTCTACATGTATACAAAAAAAAGTTATTAATTTTAAAAATTATTACTTACTATGTTTGTACTTACCTGTGTAATTTTTGTAAATTCCCCTTAGGCGTATTGGAAAATTAAATAAATAAATATGATTAATTAATAATAAAACTAACTACACCTAAATTAATTATATCTAAAAAAACTATATTATAGACAAATAAATTATTACAAATGTCATTTTGCTCATAAATTGAACTACATGAGCAAATCATCAAACATTTTTAAACCTTTAGAGTACAGGTTGTTCTGAGTTCCAGTCAGTCTCACATTAGAATGACTGAAATCACCTCAACTTTTCATTCAATTACCGTGGAAATTTTTATTATATTGTATACTTTTCATCAAGTACCCAGGAAGTTGTCTGTTTTTTAACGTATAAATAAAAGTCAGAGTATTTAACAAAATTCTCTTTTTAATAATCAGGATATTTTATTTCTCTAACATAAATTTAATCCTGGTATGTGGATCACACCCTAAAACCACTCTTATTGCCTTGTTCTGTGATACTTGATTTTTTTTCCAATTCAGTATCGTTTCAAAGATATGGGATAATAGAGCAATAGTTCAAGTATGGCATTACAATATATTGGAATACTGATTTACTTGAATTAAAATGTAGATTTTTTTATAATTATTCCTAAGAATTCTAGGTTTTTGGCCTTTATTGTTATGTTTTCGATATTTGGCTCAATGTTTAGTTTATTATCAATAGTTATACATTATTATTACATTTTATCAACTTGATAAACCAGTTTATTATTTACTTTAAGAATCTTTCTAGCTTCCCCAGAACCCTCCGATAGTATTATGAATTACAATATTCATACAAAATGGGTTTTATTCTGTAGAAAATATGTTCTAAAATTCAAACATTTAAACAAATAGTGATGTTAAAAATATTTTTTAAACAATATTAACATACAGAATGGACCTTACTTATAAACCTTGTATAGAATTGTTCCGGAGAATACCGATAAAATCAGCATCTAAATTTATTCTAACAGAAAAGGAAAACATTTTCGAAAATAAAATATGTAATTCTAGGCATTTGCGGGGCTTATGACCTGTCATTGGCTGGTAACGTTCACATACACAGTGTGCAAAGTGGCCACTTAAACTAGCCAATGACGGGTCATAAGGCATGTATATGCCTAGACTTATATTCCCTACTCAAAAATGATTCCCCTCTTTTGTAATAAATGTATATCTAAATAACTCCCTTGGGAGGAAAACCAGCCTGTCTACAAACATTTGGACATAGTCAAAACATTGTTGATAAAATAAATAAATTAAGCTAAACTCAACTTGTAAAATGTATTTCTAGGCACGCGTTTTCCCATTCAGAAATACATTGTTAATTCAACCATACAATGTATTCTAGTGAAATATCAAATAAATAAATATATGAGTCACGTAAGTTTAGTGAATATTTTTTCTTACTTATATGTAGGTACACATCGCATACGGTTATACCCGGTATATAGTTAAAATAGCATTCTATGTTTTGTTACAAGGTGGTAAAACGATGGACCCATGACCAACCGGTCTATGGTTATGCCTGTTGGAAGAGCTACTGCTATGCTGAAAAATATCGCTCTGAATATTGATCCGTTCCATGTATCCGAAGGGGTTTTCCGGAACAGGATTCTCCTATTACTTTGACATTAGTCTTTTTTATGTATTTTTTTCTTTTTAATAATATGTACGTATTACATTTATGTTTGTGACGTATATGTTATGTTTAAATATTTTTTTTGAATTGAAAAAAAATTGTCATCTTTTAAATTTTTCGTTGTTTTTACCTATCAAGAGTTTTAGCAACAATGTTTTGAGTTCCGTTTTCTTTCGAATGGCAAATAATCTCTACCATATTGTTATATTTTTGGTGTTCATTTTTAAACTTGAAATAAAACCGGCGCTACTTATGTTAACGCCTTATATTTGCTAACATTTGCTATTGTATAATATGTTATATTGTGCTATGCTAATATTTGCTCTCTGGACGCCAATATGGAACTAATTGATCGTCTGGAACGTTTGCAGAATCAGAGCATCCGCTTTATTTTTCATCTCAAAAAGTATTACCATATATTGCCCGTTCGCTCCGAACTCAAGTGGCTTTGTTTTTATCAGCGCATAAACTTTTAATTTCTGTCGCTTATTTATGATATTCTTCACAACTCTTGTGCTCCAAAATATCTTGCTAGGAATTTCATTTACATTTCTGATCATGGTCTTTCGTTTCGCTCTTCGAAGAAGTGAAAACTTTACATTCCTCGACACAGCTCATCATTTTTCTGTTTAAGGTGTTACTTTAGAATGAGCAACCTCTTTATTTAAAAAATGCACCTTCTCTTGCCATCTTTAAGAAACCTTCAAGAAACACCTAAAACATTGCTGCATATCTTTAGAACTCTAACCTCCCTTCATTTTATTGTTTTTTAAAATGCAAATTTTTATTCCTTTTCTTTCATTGGATCCTATATCTCTTTTCTTTCAAACCCATTACCTGATTCCACATTTTTCTGTTTTCTACCTGTTATTTTTAATTTATAAGGTTTTTTATGTTTGTATCTGATGTATTGTTTATTTTCTAGTACAATTTTTGACCTACTCTTCTTTTGATCAGTCTGTTTTTTGGTCGGCTAGAAGATATTGATTTTAGCAATAAGTCCGCCAAAAGAACCTATTCTTCAAACTAGAATATTTGAAAATAAGTCGAAATAAAAAAATAAAAAATATTTCAAACTTACCGTAAAATGTTTAGGAAAATAGAAATTCGCTTCAAAACCAAAAAAATGATTCTGTGTAATGCTGACATAAGCAGAAAAAATAGACATACTTGGGAATACCAGTAATTAAAAAATAATTTCGCCGCTTTTAAAGTTTGATAGGTATGAGAGTTAATTTTTTCCGAGCCGGGTGAAATAAATAGGGTAATTTAAGTGTTTGTTTAAACTCCACCGACTAGCCATGTACAATTTAGCTCGGCGAGTCTTTTAAATACCACAATGAAAATTAATTTTAGTAACTAGATTATACATGTGAATTATACGGTTTTTGCTTCTGGTCGTGGTCAATTTGGGCATGAGAAAGTATGACGATATTCGACATAAACCCTCCATACAACGAAAAGGGTGTGGGGTTTATAGTCCATAGTCGATGACACACACACGTGTTATATTAGTTCACCTGAAGTAGAATTATGACCGACTATGCAATGTCATCATTTTCTATCGAATGCAATACATATGTATAACGCAACGCTTACAGTATTGCACGTTAAACCGGAAGCATTATTCTGCAGTACATTCGCATCATACCTACTATGAAGAAATGAACTACAAAGGAACGTGGTCTGTAAAGAGATCACAGGACGCAGCCAAGTCAGTCAGCCCAATAAGTTCAGTCGACCAGTTAACGGCAGTCAGTCCAGTTCTCCCAGCTCCAGCATGTATTTCAACAGCAGTCTCTTCAACTTCTTATCGCCGTAACACTCGTGGGACATAATTCATGATTTATTCGCCATGTAGTAAATACGCATCAAACAACAACCTAGTGTCTTCTCTGTCAATTTCTAACAAGGGTAGGAGCTCCAACTAACACCTAAAAACGCAATCCGCCAGGGGCAACAAAAGCAGCAAATTTAAATTCATTAATAAAACGTATGAACTTGAATGAAATTTATGAAATTTACGAAATTGATGAAACGTACAAAATTTTCATTTTATTATGTAACTCGTTTAGTGATAAAAAAAATATGTTTTAGTAAGTTTAAAAGTGCTTTTAATTTTTTATGTATTTGTGTCGTTCACATGGTATTGGGAAAAAAAAAACGTTACTGATACTAAAAATATATACAAAAGTTATGACCTAATTACGAAAGTGTAGAATAAAATGATTGCCGCAATTTCAATGCCGTTTTTTAAAATAGGCAAAGATAATAACATTATTTTCATAATTAGAACAGTCATGCAATTTGCATTCATTTGAATAAATCATCTTTTTCAACTTGTTCACTTGCCCCAAATAATCATAAAGTCAATCCAAAGGTTTCATCGATCACAAAACGTCTTAACAAAATCCTTTATTATTTTTACCTGGCCTTTTTGTACACTTGTTACCTATTCACATGATGTGCCAAAATGTTTGCTTTTTTCAATAAACAATACAATAACCTTTGCTCTTGAGTTCGTTTTAACCATAAAATAATAAGCAAATGATTAACAAAATCAATTTACAAAAATAATTTTAAAAAAATTACAATTATCAACTGTTTCTTTACATATTTTTAAGATTTCGGTATATAATTCTATTATAGATAATAATATTCTACTTATATTCTACATAATATATCTAATAACTTTTATTATTATTTTCTACATAGGTTTAAGAATACTTAATGTTATTTTTTTATTTTTGTTCTTAATCTTGTAATTGTATAATGCATTATATGCTATCATTTCTTCGAATGAATCGCATTTTTCTTTTATTTTATATCTACCATGTCGAGAATCGAACCCAAAACTTGACCATTACACAATGAGGCCTACAGAATATATTATTTTTATGCAACAAAAAAAAACATCTATTTAAAAAAATATTGCTTAGATAAATTATGTTTTCAAAAACACGTTTTCCTTAATATGTGTAAAATTCTATATTTTATTTGTGGTTACAGTAATTTTTTTGTTTGACAAATCACCTTCATTCTGAATGTTGACAATTTCGAGAGTGTGTAGCCGGTTCCCAGTTCCCACCATCAATTTCTGACTTGGAAATTCAATAAACGGCGCGAACACACGCTCCCCTCGAATGTTTGCCTTGCGCCACATTTGTTTGGCTAGATTGATTTTTGTTTGTCCGGCGGTTAGCGGCAGCTGGAGAAAGACGAAATCGCTTACCATCCCCAGTTTGTATATCTTGTGACACAAGCTTGAAACTTCGGAAAACAGGGATTCGTGCAAAAAAATACCTCGACTTTACTGCTGATGCGATGAAACGTTCCCCGATATTTGTTTGATCAACGAATAAAAAAAAACACATGTATTTCAATAGATATTGAAAAAAAAGCGGAGGTTTTACTTCTAGCAGGTTTTCTTTTTCCATCTTCTTAAACGAAGAATCACAAAATCGATTAGTGAATATATATCACTATAATTTATTTTTTCAAATCTTTTTTAACTTATTGCAACAGAGAGAGAAAACATTAATGATAAGGGAATATGGAAGTCAAGGCGTTTACAGGGCTTATGACCTGTCATTAGCTGGTTTAAGTGGCCATTTAACACACTGTGTAACACTCACCATTCTGTCCATGTTTGAACATCCACATTTCCACAACTCTTCCATCTGTCGGCTTTTGTAGATGTTTAAATATGGGCAGAATGGTATATATTACACAGTGTGTAAAGTGGCCACTTAAACCAGCCAATGACAACTCAAAAACCCTGTAAATGCCTAAAATTCCATATTTCCTTCTCAAAAATGTTTTTTTGCCTCTGTTGCAATATGTTTAAATATAAATAACTCCCTAGGGAGGATATCCAGCCAGTCTGCAAGCATTTGGACATACTCAAACATTTTTTTATTAACTTTCTGGTAAAAAAAGTATAAAAATTAAAAATTGTTTTCAGGCGTTGCCTAGTAGGTGATTTGGTTCTGCCGGATGAATCTCACCCGCAAAATAAACGTTTCAGCTCCTATACTTCACAAAAGTCAACAGATGGAAGAGTTGAGGAAATGTGGATGTTCAAACATGGGCCGAATGGTAACAGTAACAAGTTTGTAAAGTGACCACTTAAACCAGCCAATGACAGGTCATAAGCCTTGTAAATGCCTAGACTTCCATATTCCCTTTTCAATATTTTTTTTTTAGTGTTGCAATAAATTTTAATATGAATAACTCCCTTGGGAGGAAATCAAGCCAGTCTGCAAGCATTTGGACATACTCAAACATTGTTGAAAAAAAACGTAGGCTCAAAAACGATACAGATATCAGATTAATAAGCTTGTGGATCGGATTTTAGTCTCGTGGCTAGCTTTTGGACCCACGGATCAGAAGTTTAAGGTTTGAATCTCACTCTACCCTAACTTGATTTCCATTTTAAAATTGTTGATTCTTGGTGATGATCTTCTTGAAGATGTCGCAAAAGCGATGAAACCGGTCACTGGCTATTCCAAATTTGTGGATTAAAGTGTCACTCGTATTTTATTTCTATAATAAATTACAATGAACTTCCATCAAGAATTTTCACTTACAAACTTAAATGTTTTAATATTTTTTTAATAATTGTTAGTTATATATAACTCGTTGAAAATGACCCCAAAATTAAAATATTTGGGTAAAATATAAAAACGCAAATATTTTATTTTGAAAAAATGATCTGAAAATCTAAGCAAATCCTCTGTTCAGAAGGTAACGTTATCACTCTACACAAATTATATCAATCCTGATGATGGACACTCATGTGACCTGAAATGTCAGAAAAGAGTACTAGCAACACAAAAACCCAAAAAACCTGTGAAAATCCAAAATGTTTCAGATTCAAATCTGTTGCTGAAGCACGCATCCAGACTGGAAGACTCCGAGCGTATTTATTGAGTTGTCTTTAATGTTGTAGAACTCAGTATTGTAATGTTAGTATTAAAATATCTTAACAAACCCGAGGCCAAAATCCAGTTCTTCAGATTTTGATATGTTGTATTAAAAACATTGTTGATTTAATCAACTGATCAAATAAGAACCTTAATTAAATAAAAACATGTTTATTTTATTATTAGAAACATATTTAAAAATGTGTTTATGTTATAATTTTCTAAATACCTATATTATTCCTCATAATTTTTATTGAATAACTCATTTTAGGACAATACAACTATACTTAATTAAGACATAAATAATACATTGCAAAATACAAACAGTCACAAAAAAGTGTATTATAACGCGCCATTGTTGGTTAGACGGTAAACTGTGAAACTAGCGTCGCGGGTTCGATTGCCGCCAGTTACAAAAAATTCCCAAGAAAGATTTTTTCTCAATTGGTCTGGGTGTTGTGATGTATATTGCATAACCTCCTTTCATATACCCTCTTTCCATTTAGAAATTCGTGAAATTAATTGAGTGACTTCTCTGAAACTAGAATTCTTGGTACCTTAATGAGAGATAACTGCGTTAAATATGGTTAAGTATAAATTTTAAAAAAAATCCTATCATTAAGA
Organism: Micrasema longulum; assembly: GCF_059751315.1. NCBI lineage: Eukaryota > Metazoa > Arthropoda > Insecta > Trichoptera > Brachycentridae > Micrasema > Micrasema longulum. The sequence continues at coordinate 59,500 of NW_028278292.1, forward strand.
CATAATTAATAACAATGTTGAATTTTTTATGTGCAAAAAAATTTAAAATCACGATAGGAATCCTTCTTTTTAAAAATTGAAAATATTTTTAGAGGTAATGTGTTAATTTGTAAAGTTTTGTAAATATTGAATGACTTAAAAAGCTCAGTATTTTTTTTTTTTTTCTGTCATTCTAGTGTTCTGTAAATAAAACGTAAAAGCACTTTTTCTGCCATGAAATAACGAAGAGCCTACTTGATTTCGTTAGATAGAATTTCTTGAAAGCCCTCAAATAAACGTACAAAAGAAGCTAAACCATACAGGTGGAATCAGAATCTTGAAAAGATACATTATGGGTTTCTTATTCCATTCACTGAGTTTTCTTACAAACTTGGCTTTTGTACTAAATGACTCTTGTGATTGGGTTAATAAGCCGTGATTTGGAGCCCAAATAAACAACCCCATTCCATTAATAAAGATCCCCACATACTTAATATCCGCATCAATTCATCCCTGCCGCCCTTAAACTACAAGCTATTTCCGTGATAAACAAAGCGTTTAAATATACAGATTACTTCGAAACGGAAGTTATTCATTTAAATTTTCTGTGGAACATTCAATAGAACAAGATTAATGGAATTATTTCTATTTCATATAGATTTAAGTGAAAACCATTCATAATATGATTTAAATGAATAATTATTTGGATCAACATATTAAAACAAGGATGAGAAACATTTAAGAGAAGGAAATATGGAAGTCTAGACATTCACATGACTTATGACCTGTCGTTGGCTGGTTTATGTGACCACTTTACAAACTTTGTAACAATCACCATTTCGCCTATTGGCAGATTAAATAATTCAGTCAGATGAATTTCACAACGTACGAGGTCTTAGGTCTTAGCTTTTTAACTACACAAACACGGATTCACAAACCATGAATTTTACTTAGTGTGTATAGTGGCCAGTTAAATTAGCCAATGACAGGTAAAAAGTCCTGTAAATGCCTAGACTTTAATATTCTATTACCTAAAAGGTTCTCCGTATCTGTTGCAATACGTTAATTAAATAATTCACTGGGGAGCAAAACCCTGATATTGTCTACAAATATTGGACAAACTCAAAATATTTTTGCCTAATTATTTCTTTATTTTTCAAGTTAATTCAAATTAAACCACTTTAATAACAAAAATTGTTCATTCTTTTTAATATTTTGACATAAGCATGCTCATTTATTTATTGTGAAATTTATTCATCATCACTTCTTTTCCGTGCCTAATGCTGCTTAGGGCACTGCATTCGTACACCAATCACAGCGTATCTTGATCATTTTTGTTACATGAAGGTAGGATGATCAGTCTTACGCTTCAGGTACCAACTTTGAAATATTCTGGTGTAAAAACATCCTTTTGAATTAATAATTAATATCGACCATGTCGGAAATCGAACCCAAGACCTCTCGCATGGTAGGCAAACGCGCTGACCATTACACCACGAGGCCGACAATTCATGCAGTCTATAACAAGAAGACCGATTTTATATTTTATATTTATTATGAATACAGAAGGAGAACCCGCGACGCTAATTTCACAGTTAGCTGTCTAAAGCTAGGGTTTCCTAGGACAGCGGTGCCCGTATCTTAACGGCCGTAGTGAACGGTGATGCGGTGGACAGCCGTCGTAGTGGTGACTAGAGAGTGGTTTTATTTTTTAATGGTGTTATCAACACCATTTTTATAGGAAACCACTCTCTAGTCACCGTTACGACGGCTGTCAACCGCATTAATGTTCACTACGGCCGTTAAAATACGGTCACCGCTGTCCTAGGAAACCCGAGCTTTACCAACTGCGCCACGGCGCCTGTTGGCTGGGCCATATATATACTGTGGAGTGGATACCTCCCGAGAACCTTATCTACGCTTGCTTACTTAAGAAGACATCGAGGTCGCGATTACAAACGCTATCTTCATCAATAATTATGGACGAAAATGTGTACATTTGTATAAAAATTTAAACCATCCCTGTCGGTAACCTATAATTGGACGTGTTTAGACTTCTTTTTGTATATGCTCGTATATTGTATTGTAAACACATAAAATTTAATTTAAGTTTCTCGATAAAATTGAAGATAAACGTCAACATCTCATTGTAATACGGGTCCTGGTTATCGACGCTTTCGACGTCCGCTTCTGGTTCGAGTCCCATGTGTCAGAAATATGGGACGCGAACCTGACTTGGGAAGATGCGCAGGAGCTGGTAACCGAAAGAGACTGTTTGTGTATACTACGTGCTCCGTCTAGGAGTGGACATAGAATATTGATGATAATTTAAAGTTTAAATAACCTTTTTTTGAGCATGTCCAAAGGTTTGTAGGCAGGCTAAATTTTTTCCCTAGGTCTTAGATCTCAATTTGTTGCAAAAAAAAGGAAAAACACTTTTGAGTAGGAAATGTTGAAATCTAGGAACTCACAGGGCTTACGATCTTTCATTTGCTGGTTTAAGTGGCCACTTTACACACTGTGTAACATTCACCATTTTCCATCTATTTTAAAATATCAACATTTCCCCAACTCTCCCATCTGTTGACTTAGGTGAAGTAAAAGATATGAAACCTTTATCATGTAGGTGAGATTCATCCTGTTTACCATTTTTCACCTACTAAGCAACGCCCGCAAACAATTTTCAAATGTTCATACGTCTAATACCAGTTAGTTTGATGAACAATATTTTGAGTTTAGTTCAATAGTTTGTAGACTGGCTGGATTTCCTCCCTAAGAAGTTACTTCACAAAAGTCAACAGAATTAAAAGTTGAGAAAATGTGGATGCTTAAACGTAGGTAGAATAGTGAATGTCATATAGTGTGTAAAGCGGTCACTTAAACCAGCCATTGATATATAATAAGCCTTGTTAATGCCTAGACTACCATATTCCAAAATGTTTTTTTTTACTGTTCCAACAAATATAGAGTTAAAAAACCTTTTTTATTATTTTAGAATTCACATTTATTTCGAGTTTAAAATGACATTTAAACAATCCAGGTGTCATGATGATGTACTGCTTTTTCGTTTTTCAAAGTGTGTTTAATTTCGTGGCATAAGTTTCCGTAATATATTGGTGTAATCCATTACAACCGCCATCAATCATTCCTCTAAATCTGACTTCAGTCAACTTAAAGGGTTAGTTATTTCCCACTGGGAAAGGTTTGACTTCACAGAAATTTTACTTTTTAGACATTTGTTGGTAAAATTCATAAAACTTTTAACAAAAACATCGAACTTTATAAAATTTATTTGGTGTACTTTAAGGATTGTAGTTAAAAAAGTTTTTATTCGAATGAAAATAATCGAATGCATTCGATAACTTTATTCATTCGAATAAACGTCTGAACTCTTCTTTTTTATCCTTTCTATAGATCTTGTGGATCTGTTTGTGCCGCTGTTTCCTCTTGGGACGCTGACTGCCAGCTATCGCGCCACGTCTTCGAGGGTGAATCTTGATATGCGATACGTGGAAGTCTGTCCTCCGCTATTTTATTGACATGTTGATTCTAGTACCGCCTTTGTTGTCTTTCGCATCTTTTTTTCCGTAATGCATGTGCTCCGAATATCCATCCGGATGTAGAAATTCATTCGATTGTTTTAATGAATAATGCAATGACGTCATTTAATTTATGATTTAACATATCTGATTGGCATTCTAAGAGGGAGTAGCCACAGGTCTTCCAGGATATGAGCACCACCCTTTTCCTTCCCCCCTTTCACCTCCTCCTCATTGTCACAAATGGATATCAAGTTTTTAAGTTGCTATAGGTTTCAATAACCGAAACGTCCATCGCCCAAACGTCTTTATTTTCATTTTATAATATGCCTTATGGAATTCTTAACATAAGGTACATATTAATAACTTTGAAAGAATCCATAAAAAAAATATGAATTTAATAAAATACAAATTTGATTATATCCCAAATGCAATTCAAACTCTGGAGTAAAGAGTGATTGTAGGTCAACTATTCCTATTTAAACTTGTAAACAATGTCATTGATTAGCCTATACTTAAAGTTTTTTTTAAATATCTTGTGCCCAGCAGGACAATACTCCAAACTACACTCAATTTTCTGATACCTAGGACAAATAATTAAAAAGGAACGTTTTTTTCTATCGTGCAAGTCATAATTACAATACCGTTCTCTCCGGTCACCCAAATATTTTTCATCTTTCCTCTACTAAATATAAAAGATTACTTATGGACGTTGAAAGTAGATTTATGTCATTGAAATAGTTTATTCATGTTTATGTTTTTTTTACCTTCTTCAATATTATTACATCAGTTGTTTTTTTTATTTTATATTTTTTCATTTTAAAAAATAATTAAAAAATGTACTTTTCTATCATGCAAAGTACAAATGTATTTTACTTTTATTAATTATTATTTTATTTTCTAAACTTTTTTACTGTTATTTATTATATTTATATATTTTATTTGCAGTTTCTAAATAACAAACATTTCTTAACTTTTAATTTAATTTTATTATATTGCTGTGTTATTTTAATGTGAACACTACATGAATAACTTCCATAGCCGTGGAAAATGATTACTGACTGTTTTTACAATTTAAGTTCCAATGTACTTTTATCTTCTATGTGAATTATATGTACAAACTGTTGTTTTTTATCCCAAAGAAATCAATTTGGGTTACATTAATTAAAATGTAATTTGAGTGTGTATTGTAATATAAGCTAACTTAAGCTTAGCGCTTTCACCCTTTAATGGGCATCTTCAGACTAGTAAACATAATAAAATGTAAGGATCCTGTATACAAAACTAGTAATTATCTCAAGTCTCTATTATCTGATATACTGTAAACGAATGATTCATTCTGTTAATTCATTCGATTATTTATTTTATTTTATTTTTTAATGCAAATCCATATATATTACAAAAAAAAAAAACGTTTTATTAATATTTAAAGCATTAACTTCGGGATCAAACATTTAACTAAATGTCATCAAACATTTATATGTAACCACTCACCGACTTTTTTCTTAATTAAAAGCTTATCAAAATGCATGTCGTGTATGTTTTATATTTTTGTGCAACAACGATGGTAAAGGTGTATAGTGGGTATTGCATATTGGTTTAATTGGTGTCCTGACAAAGAGACGAATACGTCTCGAAACCGGTAGACACAGAAAAGTCGGTAAATGGTTATAAACAAATGATTAATGACATTTAATAACGTATTCTTAACTCTTTGCGACCATGAGCCCTGTGTTGATTTGGGATACAACATAATGGTAAGTGTCAATCTGTCAATTACTTTTTTTTTTAAATAGTCAGCACGTTCGCTAACCACAAAAGAGGTCTCGGGTTCTGGTCCCAACGAGGTTGACAGGAAAAATGTATTTAAAGTGCGTTTTTAAAGTAAAATATTTCATAGTCATTGGACTGATACCGGAAGCGTAAGACTGATCATCTTACCTTAATGTTACAAAAATAATCGCTGCAATACAATGTCTTATACACCATTAGGTATGGAAAAAAAAAATGAATATTTCGCTTCTAAATGCAACAAATGACCAAACTCAATAATTAAGAACGTAACTTAAAATGTATCGGAAAATACTGTGTTTAAAATCAAAATAATCAGTTTTTAACTGTCATGATGACGGGTTTATTATCCACAAAATGTTACTAAGACTATAAAATTTTATAGATGAGTAAAAAAAGTTTTTTCTCAGTAAAAAATATTTATAATAAATTCTACCACAGTTTATACAATGGTTATTCAATATTTCGAAATTGAAATATTTATCATATTTTTAATCTAATTAAAGTCGTAAATTTAAAATTCATGTACAATATTACATGTATGGTGCACATATCGTTTAAAATAATAATCTTCATCGACATTTGATTTTCTCAATCGGTTTGTCTTCTAGATTCCTGTAGTCACGTGTTAAATGCCAAACTTCCTGTTTACGTTAACATTAATTATTATTTATACGGGGCTCCCCGTCTCTTCAAACAGCAGCCATTTTGTTTACACACAGATCATAAACACAATAGTATAATTACCCAACATTAGCTGAAGTTCCGTCAATATTTACGGATAGTTTCCGATAGCCGGAATAGAATATGTTAACCTATTTAATTGATACATAGCATGTCGAATATAGTATTATCCTGATGTGTGTGGCGTATATAAGAAGGAAGACTAAAAAGTAATGCACGCGTGCTTGTAAAACACCAATAAAAACAAATATAATATAAAGTAAAGAGTACACTTAAGTACAATCCCTAAATTTCAAAATCGTATATTTATTTTTTAAGCAGTCACCGTTAAGTCTAACACATTTCTCCCAACGCCTAACAAGTTTTATCATTCCGTCGCTGAAAAATTCTTCCAACTTTTCTCGGATTCAGGACTTAATAGCTGCCTTCACTTTATTGTTTGAGGTGTAAAGATTACCTTTGAGGTGTCTCTTGAGAAGAGGAAAAAATAAAAATAGCAAGGTACAAGATCAGAAGGAGGAGTTGTGGAATCGGTTCAAACTTCAAGTTTCGCAAAGGCTTTTAAGTTGCGCGCAAGATGTGTGGACGAGGGTTATCATGTTGCAAAACTTTACGGTATTAAAATTATTCAATGATGAATCCAATAAGTTTCTTGGATATTCCAATGTGTTTTGCAAAACGCTTTTGAGTGTTTCGCCGGTCAATTTTGAATAAAATCGTTTACTAGTTCGCGATTTTTATCGTCTGTGATAGTGATCGGACGTCCGCTGCGAGTTTCATCAATAATCGTAGTTTTTTCCACGCTTGCAACCAAAAAATTTTACTACTCATTGATTTCTAATAGACATATTAACATCATCGACACTATAAGCAAGCTTTTAACGATGATGAATCTCAGTAGAAATCACTTTTTTAGCAGTAAAAAATTATATAATAGAACGCTGCTTAACTCGCGTCGATATAGCACTAGAACACGTCTCCATACTTCCGCTTCTCAAAATACATTAGATAAACGCAACGACATTTAAACCTGCGCATGCATGTAAAAGAGGAATGTTACTTCCACATACTATCTGACGCGCTTATAAAGGTTTATTATTTCTTTTGCGTTTTACAAGCAAATTATTTGTTCAAATTTGATTTTTGGTTGATTAGAAGATATTTATTGAAGCAATAAGTCCGCGAGAGTACTTATTCTTTGTACTTAAAGATTTTTAAAAAATGCATTCATTTTATTTTTTCTAGTTCCTAAAACCTAGACCTCATCACCATATCTTTTAAAATTGACGTTTTTAAAAAAAAAGAAAACTATATGGCATGATTTAATTTTGACAGGCACACATTCAAATATTATTTCATTGCATGTGCAACACTTCTAAGGGATGAGGGAGAAAACTACTGTCTTCACTTGGTTGATCCAAACACGGAGGGAGCTCCGACTGACTGTACAATACTATGTACTCCTTACTCCCCTCACTAGAGGGCGGAACGCCCCCGGCTTTGTATTGTACAAGTCTCACCAACTTCACACTGTCACTCCAAGATGGAATATGTCTAAGAAGATGCAAGATACTTTCTTTATGTTTTCTGAATCAAAATAATAATACCTTAGCTTCATTCGTGAATATCTATCTAGCATTCTTGAACGAATATAAAAAAATATATTTTTAATAGATAACTCAAAAATACTGATTTTAAAGTTACCAAGTTGTAATAAATATCCCACGATATTATATGAATATATATTTGTAAATTACTTGAATGATTGTGCATAAGGTTCCAATTTAACACGATCTTATATAGCTAGATTTAGTCGAGACATGAAAATAATTGATTGTGTCATGTTTTATTTTGTTCATGCAATAATTAATAAATTAATCAATTTATCGGAAAATCAAATTCAATGATGCTTAAGACATTGGTCAAATTAATCAAATAATATTGCCGAGATAATTTCAAACTATTTTTTTTAATAATGAGTTATTTCAAAAGATTGCAACACGAGGATCTAAAAATATCAAAACCAATTCACCTACTCGGCAACGCCTGAAAACAATTCCTCGATTTGTATAGTTCTTCTTTTACCAGTTATTTGATTCAACAACATTTTCAGTAAGACCAAATGTTTGCAGACTGGCTGAATTTCCTACCTAAGGAGTTATTCAGATCTAAATTTGTTGCAACAGGGGCAATTTGGTGAATTGGTTCAGCCGGATGAATTCTACCCACATTATAAAGGTTTCAGTTCATTTACTTCACAAAAGTCAACAGATGGAAGAGTTTGAGAAAATGTGTGATGTTTAAATACTTAGGAATTATTCTTGACTCCAGATTAAATTTAACATCACACTTTAAATATATACATAAGAAAATCTCAAAAAAGATTTTCTTCCTAGGAAGAATTCGAAAAAAAATAAATAAAAGGAGTGCAGAACTGATATACAAAACAATAATTGCCCCTCATTGGGACTATTGCTCTACTATATTATATTTAGCTAACGAGGGAGACATAAACAAGTTTGAAATACTACAAAATAGAGCAATGAGAATTATACTGAAAAAAAGCAAATATAATAGTGTTGAAAAAATGAGAAAACAATTGAACTGGATAGGAATAAAGAAAAGACTATTGTATAATGTATTTGTATTTATATATAAAGTGTTTAATAATCTCATGCCAAAGTATTTTATAAGTGAAATTATATTAAATAGAAATGTACATAAATATAGGACAAGAAATAGAAATAGGATAAGACTACCACTTAAGAAAAAAACAAAATCACAAAATAGCTTAATGTATAAAGGGTTAAAACTGTATGATGAGATGCCTGAAAGTATGAAGAATGAAAGAAAACTTACGGATTTTTAAAAAAAATGTTATGTTTATTGTAATAATGTAGTTATGTAAGAAATATTTAATAAGTATTTGTTATAATTGTAAATATATTAGTTAATATACAATGTAATATTAACTAACTTAAGTAAATAAATAAAAATAAAAATAAAATAAAATAAACATAGGCAAACTGGTAAATGTTACACAGTGTGTAAAGTGGCCACTCTAACTGGCCAACTACAGGTCATAAGCCCTGTAAATACCTGGACTACCATATTCCTTTCTCAAAAATGTTCTCCCTCTGTTGCAACAATCTTATATTTTAGTTCAATCAATTTTGCTTATAATATAATTATCAGTTATTTTTCTGTACCGCAGCTGCAATTTGACTGCAGTTCTTTCAAAACAAACATTTCAACGTGACAATCTTGAGATTTTATCTAAAATATTGATAAAAGTGCTGTTTTCATGGTGTGGTAAATTTGCAATGGATTTTCCCGGCTACAAAATTCGCTCACTACTGATAATATACTTTACGAGAAAGCTGTAAAGAATCGAAATGTGGTATGGTGTAATATCAATACCGTGTATCAGTTAACAATATGACCCCTGGCTTTGCTTCAAGACTATGGAGAGTCTACTAGAATTTCTCTGTTCTTAGACTAGAACCATGCATTTTCTTCCCTTGGGTAGAATAAAGGAAGTATAACGTTGTAATATTTATACTTATAGAATATTATAAAAGCAAAAAAAGGCTAATAAAATGTCTTTAATTTTACAATGCAGTATTGGCCAGTTGTAGTTCATTAGACATTATTTGAGACGTAAGTCTCAACTCCATGGGACTATGGGACTAAAAACCCTGTGTTAAGATGGGACGAGCAATTAGTTGACACAGACACATTATTATATCTGGCAACATATATATGACACATCAATATAGTAGACAGTAAACTCAACATTTGGAAAATTATCAAGAAGTTTCCAACTCAAATCTCTCCTACTGAGAAAAAACCAGTCCTCAAAAAATTTACAAACATAAACTGTACAAAAATATGAAACGGATAAAAATTAGATATTATTTTGTTATACTGTATTGTTAAAATTTTTATACAAGGTTTTTTGTTGAAAAATCAATAAAATTAATATATGTAACGGAATCGTGACTAAAATATTTAATAAAAAACACAATTCAATCCACCTATTGAAGAAAAAAACAATTAGTTGTACGTGTTAAAATATATTTATATAACAACAACGCGACAGAACAAATTTAACCTCAAATTTTAATTCAAAATAAATTTCTGAGATTCATAAACTTAATTTTTCAGCTCAACTGATTTACCATAACTTTTTACTTCATATTTTTAACTGGTTCTCTCTATCTTAGCGAACAATTCTAATGGAACAATAAAATTTTTATAAAATGGCAAATTTCGCACCATACGTCCCTGATTTAATGTGACTGATAAGTATCAAAGTACCTAACAGATGTACAAAATACCTTTAAAAAGTACCTCTGTTTCGTCTGGTAGATATAACCATTTTGTCAGTTTTCCAACCTTAAGACTACATTGGTTTGAAAACGAGAATAGATAAATTTATATATTTCGTTTTCCTTTGTCAGTTTTTAGATAAAAAATCTTACGCCGATAAAATAAAAAAAACTTATATTTTTCGAATGGTGTAAAAATCACTTCAACTTTGAGTATTTTACTAACCTACACTTAAATAAAACGTACTGTAAACTTTTTTTTGTCTAAATTTAAAAAAAATAAATTAATTGTGTACTTGGCTGCTTTTACGTAACATTTTGTTTTTATATATGCAAAGCATAATATTATTCGAAACTTATAAAAAATATTATTTATGTTTATTAGACCTACATTTTAACTTGTTATACCGTGAAACACTTGAATTCCAATTTTCTTAATGTCATTTTAAAGCTTTCTGGGCATATGTAATAAATAAATAAAACTATTAAAATAACCGTTGAATAAACTTGATATTGTTCATTCTATTAGATTAAATCTTTTTTGAACAGTAGTATTTTTGTCTTTTTTTCTATTGTCATCAGAGAACGCAAAAACTTACAAGCATTTTATTACTAAAAAAAAATGCATTTATTTAGTTGCGTTCATATGATTTTTCAAAAAGAAAATGCTAACAGGGTTTCAGAAATGAGGAGAGCATTTCTGTGTAACAAGAGTGAAAGAACTTTTCAAATGACAGGAGTAAGATATTTCTTCACTGACTGAATGTAAATTCTCATTTTCTTTTACAGCCCTAGTGCACTTTGCTTTAACCTTTATGACGCGAAGCTGAACAATATTTTTAATTGGGTGAAACGGAGTCACTAAAATGAAGAATCCACCCACACAAAAATATTTATTTCAACAAAATTACTTAATCTTTTGAACGAAAATGGGAGATTCAAAGTATTAACTCTGTGGCATTTATGTAAAGACATACGAGTACATGTTACTATCGGCTAAGTGCGCAGGTAAGTTATTTTTACTTGTTTACAGGTTTACTTCTTCAACAAACAATTTTGTGTGTTATCTCAGAATAAACTTTAAATCCGTGCTAAATAAAGACTGAAATACGTTGAGCGGTACAAGGCATATTGTGTTTCATCTCCTTTTTTTATTTTCTATGTTGTTAAAGTAAATTTTTATACAATTTATATTTATTTATATTACCTTAAAGTATTTTTGAATTATACGACGTAACCAGTTTTAATCAGTAATCAGTATTTTTCATACCCTTTAAAAAGGGTATTAAGGGCAAATTAAAATTTGTAGTATATCATAATTTTAATTTTTCTGCTTTTGTAAATAATATTATAGTTTAAAATTTAAAAACGTCTTTAAAAAAATGTTATCTGTATGTCCCTAAATGAGTTTTTTTTTTAAAAAACTCCTTGGGAATATTGTATATAATTATGTATAATATGTTTTCAATATAATATAAAAATAAAAAAAAAATAAAAAATGAAAATATAAAAATAAACTAATTTTTCCTTACTTTTACATCTTTACCCGACCTTTCATGGACCTGCATACTCAACTCATTTTCTCAATTTTAATGACATGAACTTCTTGACCTTAACGCTACAAAATTATTTGTGTAGATTATTTTCGTAGGTATTCTGAAACATTAATTAGGTAATTGAACAATTATTAATTTGTAAAGGAAATGTAATTCCATTAATTTTGAATTTTACAACGTTCCGCGTTGTCGATAAAACAGCGCTTCACAGTTAGACGGTAACACAGAAAAAAACAAGATGGCGACATTACGTAAAAAAATTACATGGCCAAAGTAAATGAAGAACAAAGATAATTGGAATAAATCATTAAAGCAAATTGGAAACAGATTGACTTTATGACTTTAAATGTCGTTTTTTGTTTTTACAGGTAGGAGTGTTAATAAAAATATGTTAATGAAGTTCGTTTTATGATGTAAAACTGATAAAATAAAACTTTGTTTTTACAGAACAACACAAGTATTTTATTATTCAATCATATGAAAGGAATTAATTTTGTATATAAGTGATATTTGCCCAATAAAAACCGAATGGAGTCTATATAACACGTGCAAATCGTGGCACCTCACTAGGGCCCAAAACAGCAAAATACTGAGTTTTGAGAATAGATTTTTCAGAAAAATCTTGGGTTTGCGGTGCTTTGACTTTGTAGGGAATGTAGTGATGAGAAAAAAGACACCGCAAAGTCCGGTGACAACTGTCATCATGTGGAGTCGATACACTAAACTTAGCTGGGCCTAATACTGCGGATGTTTCCTGGGGGCCCTTACCACGCTTGCTTTCTTAACAGGCCATCATAAGCATCAGGTTCTCTACTGTTCCAACTCTCTCTCGTTCATTTTAAAAATGCATCGTTTCTTTTAATTGTAATTATTTCATATAACGTATTTTTTCAAATTAACAATTTAAAGTTTTTAATTAAAAAATACTTGGTACATTTCCATTTATTTATTTTTGACCAATTAGCGCTTTCACCCTCTAATGGGCATCTTCAGACTGGTGAATATTATACGGAGTAAAGATAATTTATATAAAACAAAATATTATCTTAAGTGTAGGTTCATTTAAAAATAATTTGAAAAAGCAATACGCAAAATTTCAATGGAACAGAGTGAATCAAATTATTGAAACATGTGTTGGCGGTGTACTTTAAGAGAAGGTTCTACTATGTGAAAAACCGTTACTGTTTTATAACAATGTACTGGGTCCAACTAAGGGGGCTAATAAGGGTGAGTTTTCGAATTATATGTGCTGATTTATTAAAATTCTTTCTCTTTTATTTTTTATCCTATTTTTTTCTTAAATTTCCAATCTATCTAACATTTGACCTTTTTTATGTTTAAATTTTTAATATTTTTTGGTATGTCAAAATTATGTTTTAATTCGTTTGAATGTGATGCATAGTTTGATATCTATGTGAAACTTCATTGTCAATAAACAATTTAAATATTATTGGTATTATAATCTACTAGTTATATACAAAGTTCGGACAAAATATGTTCATACATATCATTTTATCGATCAGCGAATAATTACAGGATACTATAATTCGTTTTAATTTTTTAACAATTTTCGTTCAATATTACATTGTATATTTGACAAAATTAACAAAAAATATCTAACAAAATGGGGATATTTAGAAAACTTATAACCCTATTTTTTAAATATTTTCATGGAAACGTTGGAAGTGGCCGCGCATAAATTGTGTAGGTAGGCATTAGTGTCAATTATTGTCACAAATCAAACATCCAATATACCTACAACCTTGCCTACCCTGCCTTAGTACTCCTCTATCGCCGGCTTTGACTAGACATATTGTCTATCCGCAACATACGCAAATGACCGTCCAATCGCGCCAGTGCAGTGTGGTTTCGAAGCTCGCTGCAGAAGGCCTTCTTTACGCGTATTTGGTGCATCTTTAGTGTCAAGTGTCGGGATCTAGCCAAATGCCACAGAAGTGAGAAATACTGGAGTAGGTTAGTTACTTTCCTTTCTTGTTCATTTTCCTTGTTTGAGGTTGTGATTGACGTATGCACCGCATACCGCATCTCTACGATAATGCTCATTCATTCATGTTTATTAAATTACATTATTTGGATATCATAAGCCTCAGGGCTTCGTTCCCGTTATTCTACGTCCTTCATTTGGAGAGAAAATTTATTTCCTCGACAAAAAAATATCACGCAAAAATAAAATGAACCAATAAAAACATAAAAAGGATGTTTGTTTCATGTGCTATAAGCTTTTGAAATCAAATAATGATTTATTTAATTTGTATTCAATCAATGTATTTATTTAATATTCCCTTTGAAGATATTTGACGTTTGAAATGTATTTTATATGACAAAAACGAAAGTGAAAAAGTTAAACTATATATTTTTCTCTGTGTCTACTAAAAAAGAGCTTGTTTAAAGATCGTATTTGCACAAAAAACCTTAAAATGAAATATTTGTTTTGTTTCCGTCCCAATAGACAAAATTTGTTTGAACAAATAAGATAAATAATCTGATTTTTATGAAATCTTCTAAGAGCAACCTTTTTTATATGCCCCAATATCCAAAATGTAGAGATAAGTCAATTCGTGACACCAGTTGGAATTGTGTGGGATAGATCTTTCGGCTTTTCGTAGATCTTTTCGCCACTAAAACAGTGTTTGTTGAAGATGGATTGGCATGGTTCAGCTCACAGTTTTATATGTTTACCATCTTCATGCTTACATTGTATACCAATATTTTATTTACCTTGTTTTTCTTTGCTATATTGTTTAACGTTCTTTTTGTTTAGTCTCTTGTAAATATGTTTTTTCGTGGAACTGTTGTAATTGGCTCAGGCCGTACATATAATAAATAAATAAACCATTCCATTTTGACAATAATGCAAAAACAATTTATTTCCAATTTTAAAATAATAGATACGTGATTAGCATCAAATAATTTAAATCGGATTTGAACAGAACTTTTTAACTATTGTGAGAGTCCTTTTTTTTTAAAGTAAGTGTTTTCGATTTTAGTTATTTATGGAGGCGTTTTAAAAATATATTACTATTTATTTGAACGCTTAAAGGTTAAGGTTATATTTTGATAAATATTTACTTAAAAAACGCACAGTTTATAGAAATAAAATAAATTTCGATGTAGTAAAATAATAAATAAGAAGCTTAAGTATGAAGAAATGAAAATGTTATTTTATAAATTTTTTTAAACGATGGATAAATTAATCAAATTAAAAGAAACGCCATTTTTTAAAATTGGTTTCTATTTTATCATATTCACCTTTTTTTTCCATACCCAATAGTGCATAGGGCACTGCATTGGTTCACCAATCGCAGCGTATCTTGATTATTTTTGTTACTTGAAGGTAAGATGATCAGTCTATCGCTTCAGGTACTAGTCAAGGGACTATGAATTATTCTGATGTAAGAACACCCTTTTAAAAAAATATTTCATTTCAATCATGTCGAAAATCAAACCCGAGACCTCTTGCATGGTAGGAAAACGGGCTGACCATTACACCACGAGACCAACATTATATTTACAGTATATTTATTTTATTTGTTTGTCCCGTACGAGTTTTATTACCGCTCATCCAATTGCGTTGAAATTTAGGTAAGTTTATGTGCGTGCGTATGCCAACGAAGGTTTCTGAATCAAAAACAATAATAAAATAATTAAAAGTAATCAACTTTGAAAAATCTATGCTTTTCACATTGGCAGCTTTCTGTGGCCCACTCATACGTCGGAAAACCTTTTTGTTTATTTGTGTACGCACCAGACGGAAAAACAAAAAAATTTGCATCCAAAAGCACTTCAATAAACAGAATTAAAAAACCAAACATCTTCCATCTTTAAGTGACATTGCAATGCATGTCTGGTAATCGCCAGTAGAGTATAAAAATTGGATACAGGTAGGAAAATCATATTATAACAAAAAAAATATTAATTATAAAACATCAGTCATTAAGGTCGTCTTTATGAATAAACATGCATTTTCGTTTCTTCGAATAGTTTGGTCTTGCTAAACGCATACCATTTTGTGTATTTGTAAAATGTTTGGATATCGTTTTATGTTCTAATCTCATAAAATCAATCAGAAATAAATATGATACAAGAAACACGAAATGCGCGGTGCCACAAAAAATATATAGATCTCATGCTTTAAAAAAATATATATTTACTTAATATTAAAATTATTCTTTCATAAAATCTCAACAAATGTATACATAAGTGTATTAAATTTCAAAAGAATTTTACTTTAGATCAACTAAGTCCTTCTTTTTCTAGTGCCTTGACGGGTTCCTCCGACGTTGGCGATCACGACAGCGAAAGCATATGTATCTGTACTGGGCTAATTGTACATTTTGCAAACATGACAACTGCTTATTGATGTACTCGCCGTAATGATTCCTAGGAAAAGATGACCAGAGTGGTTTCTTGTTGCCTTCTTTAGTGAATTTTCTGTCGGGGTTACCTTCCGTTAGCTGGTTGGTTTTGGTTTTGAGGCGCCAAAAACTCGCCTTTCATTCTCTCGTTATCTGCTATGACCACACCGTTTTGAGAGTGATCCCATTGCCTAGGGTTTGCGACGTGGACGCTAACGAGTAGGACTAGTCAGTAGTGTTGCCAGTAGAATGCAACTAGGCGTTCGCAGTATTTTATAGAATCCCATCTTCCAGCAAAATGTGACTCACTGCGACCCTACTGACAGTTTGAACCCCATGTATTGTTATAGAGATACATAAAAAATAAAGAAACATTTTGTAAAATATAGTAAAAAAGGAAAAATATGAAGAAATGTTATTTAGATTTATTTATAGCGTTAAGAATACTTTACTTATAATTATATATAGACAGACAAAATTTATCAACTTCGCCATACTCGTTACCTAGCCTGTGTAGTCTAGGTATTAGTGAATTGTAATAATAAATATGACTGCCAGGAGAATAAAAAAATAACGTTAGCTGCCGAGTATTTCAAACAGGTACTTTTATGCTGATAATGCTAATACCGGGACGTCCAATACACCAATCGCTATTTTATATAAGTTTAATTAATCATTTATAATCATTTTTTTGTGAAGAGCTGACATATTTAGTGTACACAGTAAAAAATCATAATCAATATTTTCAGTGGGGTATATTAACTTTGTAATTGATTAATCTAAAGAATTTACGTAGTACGCTTTGTATTTTGTCTATCGTATTTTGCTACAATTACAAATATTGAGCTCATTTATTTGTTCGTATTTTTTTGCATATATCTCTATGAAATTTTAAAAATATTTCTTATTTTTATTTATTTTTGCTAAAGCCCTATCTTAATACGTGCCACCGAGTGTGAAAATATTTTATGTGCTGTGTAATAATACAGCACTGTGTGAAATGTAATGGGGTTGGTTTCCATGCCAACAGTTTCGCAAACAATAATTCCACTCGGTACCTCTGAAAGGGAAACACCACGACTACACACAAAGAACTTTTCAGCCCGTGATATTGAATTTTAACCTCGCCTTTAAATTAAATAGTTAGCAAAGGTTTTATACTGAGACTTACACGGGCCGTTATGAATTAATTTGACGTTAACATACTTTCAAATTTAATGATTTTGTTTTGAAATATTTCCTTCATAAACTCGATTAAATTTTTGACATAAATGAAAGACAAAAAAATATACTAGAAAAAGTTTAAATTAAAACTAAAATAAAAATTATTAGTTTTTGACCAGTAATTATTTATTAAATTACCAACTGGAGCGAGGTATAATAATAATTATTATAAATCTTAATTGTTGAGAATTATACTTGAATGAAGAATCGCATACAGTTCCAAAACCAGTCGGTAATGAAAGAAATAATTACTGGTAAAAAACCATGTTTTTCTTTTTTTTTTTAATAAATTACCTCAAAGTTAGTGCTTAAAAAATATTTTGTACTAAATATCAACGATTTATTTATTATAGTTTATTTATTATTATATTTAAACATTCAAGTTTGTTAATGAAAGACTTGCGGGAGTTGAAATATGTCCACCTCGTTGGGTAGGGTAGCAGCAAGGAATTTTTAAAAAAATCTTACATCTAACAAGATTTTAGAGATCTGCACTGGTCAAAGAGCCCAGAGAAAATAAAATACAAGCTTTGCTAGATAGTATTTAAACTCCTCCATAAAATGGCTCCAAGATACCAATCAGATCTTTGTATTAGCCAAAATACATGTAAAAGAAAATGTACTTTTAGGTCAGCATTTGATTCCGACAGAAGAAAACTTGTCGAAATCCGGCGCTCCCCAAACACTAGATTCGGAGATCGTGCTTTTGCCGTTGCCGTCCCCTTTGCCTGGAACCAATTGCCTTCAAACTTACGAATCATCTGCAGTCCTAGTCAGTTCAAATTCCAACTAAAATCTCACTTCTTTAGTTTATCATCCCCTCAATTTTAGATCAGAAAATATAATATGTTACTTTAGCTCAAAAAGAATGTAAGTTCAAGTAAACAATTGTAAAGCGCTTTTGAAGTGATTTTACACCAAAATGGCGCTGTATGAATCGGGCAAATATTATTATTTATATTTTTATTATTAGTGGCTGACGCGTTTACTTGCCATGCTTGATGTCTAACATAGGTTACATTCCTGGCATTTTCAAAGTGAAATATATTTTCAAGGTTCGTTTGACATCATTTCATGTTGACCTTGTCAAGAATCGAGCTCGGGACCTCAAGCGTGATAGGCAAACGAACTAACCACTGCACTTTGAGGCAGATTCACCTCAACTCTGTTCATTTTTAAAAGAAATCATTAAGTTGAAAACATTCGTCCGGTGTATTGATTCTATTTCGTAAATTAACTATATTTTCCATCCGCCTAGATACAGACAAATATTTCAAATAACTCTTATTAAATTACATAGCGTTTCGTTTAATATTCGATTTCTGTGGGTTTCCAAAGGCAAATTAACGATCTTTGAAACCACTATCCAAAAAAACTTAATCCTCCAAAAAACGTCACGGTACTCGTATGTCGGAGATTTTGCCTGTAATTAAACTAAAGCCTTAGGTTCTTCCTTCGTCCTTCACCACGCTTCTATTAATTCTGATAATTCTAATCCAGGCCTCACATATGCCAGGATATTATTAACATGAATATTTTATCCTTTCAGGGCTTTCTGAGCCAACCCTTAGATTTGATATGAATATTTAAGTACGTGGAGTGAAAGCGTCTGTATGATTTGTTTCTCATTTCAATAGGAATCATTTTCTACAGGAAATTAAAAAACATGCAACACAATATATAAAAAATAAGAAACAGGAAATAAATAAAAAACTAATAAAATATTTAACGTTTAGGGCTTGTGTCTAAAATAACATGTATTATTTTTAAACAAATCGTGAAAGTAACAAAATGACTTACACAAAATCATAACATTTGCATGTGGTAAAAAAATACTTTGGAAACGCGACACGAATTTGTTAATTTCAGTTTTTTTTTCATCGATTCTTTAAAAAATCTAAATCTGTTTTCCTACTCAAAGGGAGTTATTGATTTATAATCAAAATAATCTGGATTTACTGAAGTATTTGTTCATTTCCATTATGGTTTTATATATATTATTAAAGAAATTAAAGAGCGAATATTCTTTACCGTATTCTGTGATGGTAAAGAAAAATGTATGTGTATTTTTGTTAAGTAAAATAACAATATGTAATTTAAGTTTCGTCTGTTTTTTTCCAAACGAAGATAAAAAGAGAACAGAAAAAAATTATATTTTTACTCTACTTCATTTTTTTACAACAATCAAGTCAATAACCCATAGCACCTTCACAATCAACTGTGGATAGAAGGCGGTGTCAAAAATGCTCACTTACATCTACTTAACATTTTGAAGACTTGAAATACAATAGAAGAATATAATGTGTCCGAAAAAAAAAACACACTTCCTTTCGATTAACGCATAAATTTTACATTTTGGAATTATTTTAAAATAGAACTCGTTATAAGTGTTACACGATTTTATTATTTTACAAGAACACTACTATAGTTTCGGAAGAGCACTCCGCTCATCGATGGGTGGTATAAGACATCGACGGGTGAGTTTTGTATCACCTGTGTATGGGAGGAGTTTTTTCCCGAAACCATAGTAGTGATTTTGTGAATAAAAATAAAAAAATCCTGTAACACTAATAACAAAATTTCGTTTTTATAATAAAGTGTTACGAAGTGACTGCCGATACAATGAATAGTATTTACCATTTAGTTTCATTTTTGGTGTTTATTTTTAAATTTGGAAAAAAACGGAAACTTATTTCAAGACCTAATTAACGTAGGTAAACTGTTTATTAAGCATTCTGGCAAATTAATCAACCTTATGTGTCTATCCAGTCTAGGGTCTCTGAATCATATGAAATAATAAATGGATAGTTTTGAAATTTACCCGAACATTAACATTTTGGCGTCATTACCTTAAATACCTCACTATTAGAAAACGGGAGTCAAGTTGGGGTAGAGTTGCGTTCAAACCTCGGACTTCTGATATGCGAGTCCGTGACTCTAGCCACGTAAACACAACCCGATTCTGAGTTATAAACATATCGTTCAAAACTATTAGAATTCTGATAATGTTACATCATTGTTATCGGAATTCCCACCCACGGCCTAGTGCATATTTATTTATTTAAATCTGAAAGTACAATGAAAAGGTACTTTGGTGAAATGATTGCTAAAAGCAATATCTTCCAGCCGACCAAAACCAGACTGGTTAAAAGAAAAGTTGGTAAAAATTTGTACTAAAAATCAAAAATATGTATCTAAAAACTAATTAATTCGAAATCACAGCGGTTTTTTATTAGGGAGATAAGGCTTGCACATATTAACACTAGTAAAGTACATTTTGTTATACATATTGAAAGATGAAAACTGTGGAATCAGATAATGACTGAAAGGAGAGAGAAAGTTGAACCAAGGAAAAAAGAGGAATAAAATACATATTTTAAAAAACAATAAATTAAAGAAAGGTCAGGATTCTTAGGATATAAAGTAATGTTTCAGGCGTTTCTTGAAGGTGGCTTGAGAAGGTGCATTTTTTATATGAAAAGGTGGCTCATTCCAAAGTCTAGCACCTTTAACGAAAAGAAATACCAGAAAAATGATTTGCTCTGTCGATAGTGGAAAGCTCCATGAGAAAAACGAAGCAAAAACCATGATCAGAATGGTAAATGAAATTATCAGCAAGATATATTGAAACGCAAGGTTTATGAAGAATATTATAAAGGGGTGAAAGAATTAAAATTTTATGCGCTGATAAAAACAAAGCCACTGGAGTTCAGAGCGAAAGGGTGATACATATTCATATCCACTCACCGCTACACCACAAGGCGAACAATAAAAACAATTAGGGATTTCACTGGTAAATATTCAGAAACTATTGCTCAGAATTACGCATTTGTTTTTTTAAAATCTACATTCTATTATCCGTTTTCTCACGTCTTTCGTTGAATTTTTTTTATTCTGCGTACCATTCCTTTATTTCGCGTTTCCTTAATCTTGTTGTTTTATCCGCAACCTTGTAAAATGTCTTCAAATTGTATTGCCAACTGACAAGCTCAATGACGAAACGAATTAGTTTCTTGGTGTTTAGCCAAAAGGTTTAGTCTTTCTTAAACTGGTATTTCTGGAGGCTTATCTATGGTATTCTTTGCTACTCTCATTTCTATGTTAAGTGGTGGCCTCACCTTTATACTAACGATATTGTCTTGAATCTTGAAGAGCGTCAGTGTAATCGAGTCTAGCCCTCTTAATGCCGCTTTGCAGGGGATGCTTTTATTACGATAGGTTCAAATTTGAAAGAACTTGTAAAAACTTATTAAAGTTTTGACTCATCTGCCTTTATTTGTTTCTAAATTACCTCATTTCAAGCTTATATAAACATATTTGATTACACCAGGATTTCCTCTTACTTAAATTTTCTGAATTGTGAATGTTTAAAGCCATTCTTTTGCCGTTCATTTATTTCACATATTTAAACCATCTAAATAATAAGCCAAACATATATTTTTTAATGTTTGTAACGAACATTATATGAAAGACAGAAATAATTAATGGCGTGCGTGTTTAAGAAGATGCAAAAGCGAGATATGAACATAAAAAAAATAGTTTGTGCAGAATTCTATCTACTTTTGCTTTTTTAAAAACATGTTTTCTTTATTTAAAGGCATACAAATCCCAAAAATTTATATTGCAAAATAATAATTTCTCTGGTATAAGCTAATAGATTTTGGAATAATCTGTGAACTTTTCTCCATTAAAACGTTTCTTCCTTCATCTATTTTATAAAACGTCTGAAGTATCATTTTACTTTCATCGAACCACATACTTATTAACTAACTAATTACTCTCTTAAAAACTTTACACACCCACTTTCTTTCATTAAAACATAGTATTATTAAGTTTATAGAGAATACTTGTATATTTTATATTTTTTTGTGAATTATTTACGTCAGTGAACTTTAAAACGATTTTTTTTTGTTTTATTTAGTTTGTTCAAAGAAATTTTCGTTAATCAAGTATGTATTACGCCATCGCACCATGCGAATGTTTTTTTTAAAAAGCATGTTTTTCTAGATTTTTTCATTTAATATACGTTGAAACATAGTTCATAAAGAAAAAATGTTTTTTTTTTAAAGTTAAGAATATAAAAATAATTGCAATGCAAGTCTATGTGCATTTTACACACGATAGACATTTTCAATTATTTTTTATGATTTAAAATCTATTTCTTAATTCACGCCATAAAAAAAAAACTAATAATATTTAAATGCCCTCGAAGTATTGTACTAACACACACTATTTCTTTAGATATGTATTACTTTTATACGGAATAAATTAAGATTTTCTCTTATTGAAACTATCAATGCTACTTGCATAATTTAAATTCAACCTTAAATCTACATGACTTTTTTTGATTGAAAAATTATATTAATGAAATATTAAATTGGGCATTTATATGACATTGAAAATATATTATACATTTAGAGCGAATTATTATGATTCTCATGATATAACTATTAACGTATGAAAAATATGTTTTTATTTGTAATTTTCGGGTTTCAAATCAAGAACAGACAAAACGGATCGCATTTGGCGTGATGTCACTTTGACGTCACACGTCTTGCCTTCCGAGTGCGTTTTTAACGATCATTGCATATAAGTGACGGTAACGTAAGACATACTGTTTGCCCCAAAAGCCATAAAAAGTATCGTTTTCAGGTAATTAAAAAAATGCGTATTTTAAACCTTTGTAGATAATTTATCCGACGCCTCGGGGATTTTTTTTTATTATGTCACCATTACGACTTTTTGTTTTCATTAGAAAAATTGAAACAAGCAATCAAAGATCCAATTAGTTAATTTTTTGAAAAGAAGGCTATATTTGATGTTTGAATTTTTTTTAAATGCTCCGTTTTACTTTACAGATTTAATTTTATTTTGAGACAAAACTTACTGAATTCTTTGATAAAGACAAGGAAAATTAATTAAACGTTTGCTGAGTTGAATATACTTTTTTAAATAACTTTTTTAATATTAGGCGTGATTAAATTTTTATAAAACACATCACACAAAAAAACTGAACGTTAGTAAAAACAAAAAAATAGACTCGAAAGTTTATCGACTAATTTAAAAGGGGTCATAATTTTCTAGACATTATTTACGTGTGTTGCTATTTTACCTCAAGTATTTTGTTGAGTAGATACAATATATTTATCGATATTTTGTCATAAAATAGAAGTCTATAATACCTTTCGATATGACCATAAAATGATAATCAAAAGGTTTTATCGAAAAACTAAGAGCATAAAGCCCTTTGGATATTACCATAAAGGTTTTACGAGATCCCTTCATATCCGATCAAAAAAGCCAGGTTAATAAATTTTGACAGTTTATTGAGCATACTAATAATTCAAATCGACTTAAGTTATGTATGACGTATTTATTCACAACAATAGTAGATAATCAACTTCTTTAAGCCCAATGCCATTTTTTTTAGATTAGATTTTTTTTTTATTAAAAAAAATATCAACAATATTTTGAGTTTGTCCAAATTTTTGTAAACAAGGACTGGATTCAACTACCTATGATCGGGATTGGACAAACTTAAAATATTGTTGATAAATCCACCTGGTCTATGAAGAAGTATAGAAATTGAAAAAAAATACATTTTCAGGCGTTGCCTAGTATGTAGGTGAAATAATTCAATTAGATGAATCTCACCCTCATAAATAAAGGTTTCAGCTCTTTAACTTCACACACATCAATAGATGAAAGAATTGAAGGAATATAAATATTCAAATATGGGCAGAATGGTGAATGTTACACAGTGTGTAAAGTGGCCACTAAAACTAGCCATTGACAAGTCATAAGCCCTGTAGATGCCTAGATTTCTATATTTCCTTCTCTTAAATGTTCTTCATCTCTGTTGTAATATGTTAAAAAATATTTTGTTACTTTGGGGAGAAGAAGTAGCATCACGTATGAAACATCAGATTCTATTTTGTCTTCAACCAAACCTCAACCGAATATAAAACCTGTTTGTTTTAAAAGCTCTTATTAATGGCACTTAATTTTTAAATACCTAGAAATCTAATCAATATTGTTAAATTTATACCCCGTCGATTGATATAATAAAAAAGAGTCTGTATCACTTTGATACTAATTAAATGATTAATTTACTCCATACCTTCCACTTTATATTGTTAAAATGCAGGGATACTTAAAAACTTAGGCAAATAAAAACAAGAACATAGCGGATTAATTTCATATAAAGTTTAACACTTTACAAGGCGGCCCTTGACTTATACATATTACATGTGGGATAGACTAGTACTTAGCTAATTCTGAATCACATTTTCTTGACTAATAAAATATATTCCCAATCACATATAAACTTATTAATTTTAAAATATTTTTTTTTTGCATCCACAAATAAAAATTATTTTCCTTTATTTTTTAACTGTGGTCTAAACGAAATATTGTTTCAACAATGTTTGAGTTTATCTAAATGACTGGCTGGATTTCCTCCCTAGGGAGTTATTCATATTAAAATTTATTTCAACGGAGAGGGAAAACATTTTTGAGAAGGGAATATGAAAGTCTAGGCATTTACAGGACTCATGACCTGTCATTGGCTGGTTTAAGTGGCCACTTTACACGCTGCGTAACATTTACCATTCTGCCCATGTTTAAACATCCACATTTCCTCAACTCTTCCATGTGTTGACTTTTGTGAATTAAAGGCGCTGAAACCTTTATTATGTGGATGAGATTCATCCGGTTGAACCAAATCACCTACTAGGCAACGTCTGAAAACAATTTTTCAATTTTTATACTTCTTCTTTTACCAGGTAGTTAATTCAACCATGTTTGAGTTCAAATATTCCCTTCTCAATAATGAATTCCCTCTCTGTTGAAATAAATTGAAATATTGTTTATTTGGTGGTTTATTATTAGTCCACTCCTGTCTAGTTTTATAGACCATATTCATCTGACTGCATACCTCCCACTTTAACAACTAGAATAACATGGCAAATTGAATTGACTTATTAGCTTTATATGTTTCTATTTAATTTATTAAACACTGTTAAAAAAAAAGACGATAAGATTCATTTGTTAATTAAACCTTGGTTAAAAAGATTTAAAACCGAAAGGAAAAAAAAATGTTTAAAAATTAAGTTGTTTTCAATTAATTTTATTATAATAAATAACCACAAAGTTAGTGCTCTGAATATAATTTTATTTATATTTATATTTTAAATAAATTAATTAATTTAATTAAAATAAGGCACATATTTTTAATTAAGAGCATTGTTTTTATGTTAAGCCATGCTTGATTTTTAACGAAAAACAGAAAGTTCCAACGCTTCCAATTAAATTTTTCTTCACAAAGGTTCGACGAAATAGAAAAAGTAAGCCTTTTATAGCAGAACAAAATTGTGATTCAATTAAAGTAAAGACTCGTTCTTGAAGAATAAATTCATTACGGTCCACTCAATTTAAAAAATGATTATTCCCAGGTTGAATTATAAATTTCAGTACACAATAAGTAATCAAACAGAGCGTCTTAAAAAAAGAAATAAAACAATTTCAGTGATGTTTTGATGGACCTTTCTAGAACGTTTAGTAACAAGCATTTTATTTAAGGCGGCAATAAAAAGAAATCTAATAATATGTTTTTCAATTGTACAGTTTAATCAATACAACAGATACGTTTACAATTGAAGAATGTTCAAAACAATGATGGATAACTAAATAGACACGTTATATACTTTCCATTTACTTTTTTTATTTTTTCATATGTGAGAATATACACAGAAGATTTAATATACAGAGAGAAATTACAAAATGTTATGACAGTTTTAAACACTACGTATTTATGTTTATTTTTTTTTGCATATATTTATTGTTTACATTGTAAAACGCACAATGAAAAAACAAATGACATAAACTATACGTTAGTGGAGCAGGTAATTTAATAAATGGTTTGGGCGAATGAGATAATCCATTTTACTTTTACCCACCTCCATTTTTTTTTTTTATAGCTTTTTCGACCATTTTCTCGTTACTAAATGTTTTGATGGATACTGGAGTAGGTTTTAGATTTTAATTGCCTAATACTCAAAATCTCTTTCTTTGAAAGTGGTATTAGTTTGTATTTATTTAAGTTGTCTTGTGTTGGGGATCTAGTGATTATATTATTTGTATGTGTTGTGTTATTGGAGTTGTGTCTTTACGTTGATTCTCAATATGTGTTCTTTCATTATATAACATTATTGCTCATATTTTTACGCTTAATTGTTTTATTTAAGTGGGTTTCATATTTTGCGGCCACAACGCTGAGGGGTTTTCCTGATTCAGCAACATCTTAGACGAATAATTTTCCTCTTAGTACCAGACGCAGCTGTTTACGCGGATAAGTGCGCCTACAAATTCCGGCCTGTTAAACAAACGCCCCAAATAAAAGCACAATGAGGACTATTATTACCTTGGAGCACGCAAAAAGGATACGCTCTTTCTTGTACTAACTTTTGTTGGTGATTATTTCTAAGAGTGCTGTTTCCTGCTCTAGAGATGTGCCATGTACGTTAGATTTGGCGTAAAAAGTAAAATACTATTTTCGCGACGCATAAGAAAAAATTAAAGACCAGTGTTTTCAATGAAGCATCTAGAACAAGCTGTTTTGCCTGTATGAAAGCCTATTTAAATTATCAATTTATGTATAAAAGAGATTAAATAAAACCTTAAAGGTGCATGGCATTGATTTTGTAACGAAATCTCGTATTTAATTATTTACAAATAATTCCTTAAAAAGCTCGTTATTCCAAAAGAAAATATGTATATTTCACCACAGTAAATATTTATTTATTTATTTGATGGACTTATGCATTCCATTCTAACGATGGTAAATACAATTTCTTATAATAAATACAGGCACTAATAAAATAAAATACACAGAAATAAAAATTACTACCTCAAGACAAGATCCGGTCTATCTTAGTGAATTTTTAAAACTATAAAGACTTACACCAAAAAAGTCCAGATCTTGTCTTGAGTTTACAATACGACACAATAGGGACATTGGTGCATGCAAGCCATAGTTTGTGCTTTGTTAATCGAGGAACAGCACATTATTATTTCGAAACCGGCGGATCGGAGCATTGAATGTCACCTGCTCCAGTAACGATAGTACATCGATTAAGCCATTCAACAAATTAAACATAAATATAGAGTCAATGTTATTTCTACGTTTTTGCAGAATTGAGATTTTTAACATTGACTCCATTTCTCCGTAAGTGTAGTCTCCCCTCTCGAGGCCAATCATCCATGCTACTTTTCTTAGCAAACGATGTTGCACCTATTTGATATGATTTATCCGGTCTATATAGAAAGGAGACCAGATCACGTATGCATATTTGAAAAGAGGACGAACAAGTGAGCAATATAATGTTTAAACCGTGAAAATATTAGTAAAGTCACTAGATCTCCTGCTTACAAAACCCAAGAGTTTTAGTGACTTGTTTATCATAGTATCAATCTGTTCATGAAAGGTAAGTTTACAGTCTATGATAATTCTGAGGTCCCCAATAGACTTGACTACATCTTAATTAATATTTTCTTTTTCATAATCACAGGAAATAGGTTTTTTTATTCTATAAAAATACATTATTTTACATTTTTTTATATTTAATTCAAGGTAGCTGGCTTTGCGCCACATATTAAAAGAATCAATATCTGACTGAAGCAGCAAACAATCATTTGTTTTTTGAATAATTTTAAGAATTTAATCTCCGTACTGTCGAATTTTAATATCGGTACGTAAAATTGTAATCATGTTGAATATTTGATATTTGACCTACTTTATTACATTTTTCCCATCTCTACTAGTAGTACTCCAGTAATTGTAAAGTTTTCCTCCACTCTCTTTCTCTGTTCTTTCACATACTTACTGTAATGAGTGACTTCTTGATATTCTCCCCTAGATCCATATAAAGGGTGAGGTTGGTATTATCTCATTATACAAATTGCCATCTGCGAGATTCACAAAGAGCAAATAAGCAGCTAATAGAAATACACCGAGCAATAAAATGTCTTTGTGCTACTCTGACAGAAGCATTTGGTTTGCGTTATCTTTTAATTCATTCATTCATTTAACATTTTCACCTCGAAAATAAATTTAACCAGATGCATTTTAATTGTTGACTCTTACACTTTAGCAAATTCAATGTTTATTTTTGTCTCTTGACCACTGAGGTATAATAAAATTAAGATGATGCATCAAATATAATTTTTTTTAATGATGTTCAAAAAATGAGCGTTATCGCGTAAATATTTTCGTGCAAAACGCTTAGCAGAATAATAAAGATTAACTTTATATCCCGTTTACCGTAAATCCAAAACTGTATGTTGCGCCTTTTTACGCTGCTTCACGTTTACTGACTATAAGTTAGGTTCCGGAACATAAGTTAAATGGAACCCAATACCCGTTTTTAGTACTGCATCTAGTTTACACACATTTTACATCAACGGTATTAATTAGAAAATACTAAAATGCATGTGCCATGGTTTTGAACTTGAAAAAGTATTTAACAGATTGACACTTTTTGACAGATGTTTCTTGATAAATGATTATTAAAAATATCAATCAAGTTATAAGTTAAATTATTAGATTACAATTCATTTGATCGATGGTCATCAAATAAAACTAAATCAATTGAAAGGTTCGCTGCTAAAACGAGCTCATTGCATTTTTTCAATTTTCGAGATAATAATGAGATTTTTTCCTCTTGCTAAGAATATTGAAAACTAACAAAATTTGACTTCTTGTCTTATAAACAACTGACAAAAAATGACAAAATGCGACGATTGCTACAACAAACTTGTTTTTGTCAGTTCAAAAAAGAAGATTTAAAAAAATACACAGTTAACGTTTTTGATTCTCTATAAAAATATTCATTACATTGATCAAAAACCTATTTCATCAAAAATGTGAATTCCACAAATAAGGTTTTTATTCTTCTTTTTGCTCTTTTGTAAAATTTTATATTCGCTATTTAGCCCGTTCTCACCGAGTACATTTAAAATATTAGTGCTTAAAATAAGTCTTATTACGATTCTTAAAGTAATAAAGTAATAAGTAATAAATTTTAATATGTACATAATTCGAAATACACAAGTAAATTTTCTCAAATTAGGAGCAGCAAAAATGAATTTTTGACTTCATTGTGATGTAAGGATCTAAATGTGCATTTATTTTATTACTTATAAACAATTGATTAAATATTTTTAAGGCATAAGTCCTAACTCCATGTGACCAAAAGTCCTAGGGTGAGTTGGAACGAGTAATTAGTTAACACTGGCATACGAGTACATCACCACAAATATTATCTAAGATCAGAGACATAACCATAATTCTCAAAAATAACTATTAATAGTAGCATTGAATTTTAATCGATACCTTTTTTGTGTATTACATTTGATATTTTGTAATTTCAAATATTTTATTATGTACCGGCGGATGAAGCATACAGTTGTGTTTGTAAAATAAACCCAGAATCCTGGACCAGTTATTTTGACTGTTGGAATTTTGATAAGGTAATTACGAAATATTGGTTTCAAATGTGTTTTTTTACTACTGTGTTTTTTTGCCCCTGAAAAGGCGTATGAAACTAAAAACTGATGAGTTTATCAGCTTAGCTTCATGTAACTGATGATTACTTTGCAATTAGTCTACAATACAGTATCAAATGCGGGGCATGGTTGATGTTTAAGAGGATTAATAAAATATTGTACAAAAACAAAAAAAATTACATTACATCATGTAATTTTTCACTTTTAGAATTGTTTACAATCACACCGTATTACAATATGTTTTATTAGTTTTCATTGTGAACAGATAAAAATTAGCCTATAAAAAAACATTAGCCTATAAAAAACACAAAATATCCCATAATAAACAATTAATTGCATTCAACGTTAAGTTCTTCTTCTAAAATATTCAAGTTTTGATTATTTAAAAAAAAAAAATTTTTTTTAATTATTCAGTTTATTTATTTAAAACTTAAAGTACAAAGAATGAACACTCTGGCGGATTTATTGGTAAAAGCAATATCTTCTAGCCAACCAAAAAACAGATTCGTCAAAAAGAAGAAATTAGTCAAAACGCTGTACTAAAAATAATATTAATATGTACAAAAAGATATGTACATACATAAAATTTAAAAAACCTATTTAAAAATAACAGTTGTTTTTTTAATTGGGAGATGAAGCTTGCACATATTAACTATAATAAAATTTAAAAAGATTACATTATGTTACACATGTTAAATGATGAGAAATGTGGGATCAGATAGTGTGTTTGGAAGGAGAGAGAAAAGAGTAACCAAGGAAAGAAAAAAAGAGATAAGTATACATATTTAAGAAGAAAAAAAAACAGTAAAACTCAGGGAGTTCTGGATTCTGGGGATATATAATAATGTTTTAGGCGTTTCTTGAAGGTGGCTAGAGAAGGTACATTTGTTATATGAAGGGGTAGCTCATTTTAAAGTTTAGCAACTTGAACGGGAAAAAAAAACTAAAAAATGAAGCTTATGTTCAGGAGCTGAAACCTTTATTTATGCGGGGGAGATTCATCTAATTGAATTTTTTCACCTACATACTAGGCAACGCCTGAAAACGTCTGAAAAACGCCTGAACAATAAAATTTTCTGGCGTTGCCTAATATGTTGGTCTCTTTGGTGTAGTGGTCAGGATGCTTGATTCACACACGGAAGGTTCCGGGTTCAATTTCCGGAAAGAACACAAAAAAATAAAAGTGATTTTTCTCAAGCCTGGGTGTTCTGTAATGTAATTTACCACTGTAATTGGGCCTCCTGGCCTGTTGTGGTGCAAAAAAAAATGTGTAAAATGTAGGTGATATAATTCAAT
This sequence comes from Micrasema longulum, assembly GCF_059751315.1. Taxonomy (NCBI): domain Eukaryota; kingdom Metazoa; phylum Arthropoda; class Insecta; order Trichoptera; family Brachycentridae; genus Micrasema; species Micrasema longulum. The sequence goes on from NW_028278292.1 coordinate 90,840, forward strand.
AAGATGAATCTCACCTGCAAAAATAAAGGTTTCAGCTCTCTAACTTCACAAACATCAATAGATGAAAGAATTAAAAAAATATAGATGTTTAAATATGGGCAGAATGGTGAATGTTACACAGTGTGAAAAATGGCCACTTAAACCAACCGATGACAGGTCATAAGCCTTGTAGATGCCTAGATTTCTTTATTCTCTTCTCTAAAATGTTATTCATCTCTGTTGTAATATATTAATGTCAACAGCTTCCCTGGGAGTTGAATCCAGTACCTGTCTACAAAAATTTGGACAAACTCAAAATATTGTTGATTAATTTTAAGTGACGTTATTTTAATTACTCCATTTTGTTTTGAACGTCGTATAAAAACGTTCGATGTTTATTATTATTTCAATATCAACGTAATGCAATATCCTTAACCTAACAACGTGTACATTGATTAATACCGGTGTTTGTTTTGTCAGTTGATCATAGGTGCAAACAGTTACCGGTAACTTGTTACCAAGTAGTTACTGTAAATCAGTAACCAGTTAACCAGCTACCCATAAGCTTGTAGTAATCGACCTGTTACGATACATAATCTAGTATTAAGGCATAGATTGTTATCGGCTCACATATTGAATCAAGGTATCGGTTTATGTTCGAGTACATACTAAAGCTAGAGTTTTTCAACGAATTCAGATAACTCCTTATAAATCCAACGTGCAAAAAATTAAAAATCTATAACTTCTGTCCTCCGTTTAAAGTTATGGTGGTTTAAGATCAGTACAAGATTTTTTTTTTAGTAACAAATTTCCGTCACGGCTACGAACCGTTAGCGCAACGATAACTGAGTTAGATTTATAAATCGGGTTGTGGTCCCGTCGCTAGTATTGCGGACTCACGGATCAGAAATCTGAGGTTCGTACCCCAACTTGATTTCCATTTTCTAATGGAGACTTATTTACAACTCGTTAAAAATGGTAACCAAAATTGAAATATTTGGGTAAATTATAAGAACGCTAATATTTATTTTATGTAATAAAACTTTTTTTTTAATTGTATTAGCTGTCGGTCATCGGTAAGTATTTATTATTTATTTTTTTTTTTTTGTCAATAATGAGAAAATTCAATCCTACCCGAATCGGATATAAAAAATATGTTCTTACGGCGGTAAAAAATAGAGTATTACGACTCAACGCTTTAAACGTTTAATACATCCAATAATCGACCCATATACCAAATATAAGTTTAAAACGTTATCAAGTGTACAAACGGATGTTTATAAAACCGGCCCTTAGAGAAAGTCCTACTTAACCCAGTTAGAATACAATTTTTCAATTGGGTTACTTCTCTAGGCTACCCATTGTAACAAAATGTAAAAAATCCAGCATAAATTTCTTCGGTTTATACATTTCATAATATAAACTTTAATCTTTTCTTATAAACATTGAACTTACTTGAAAGAAAAATAATATCTGATCTGATTTTTTTATATAGAGTTAATTGTCTCATAAAAACTAAGAAAAAACACATACGAATTTATATGAAACAGTCTCTTTTATACTCCAATTTGTGTACTGTAAATTGGTTTCCAATACAATTGTTCAAGATAATATAATCTTACACTGCATTGTAACATAATTTTTAATCTTCAGAAAGTTCTAGAATTCAAACGAATGTTAATTATTTTTGTTTGTTGCGTAGTTAGAAGTACGTGAACCAATTTTTTAATTGCTAAACTAAATTACTAACTAAACAAGGCACTTTTTTCACAATATTTTGTGCAGATCCTAGAAGAAAACCAACATTCAAAACAAAGTGTATTAGCCGGAGATATCGACATAAATATTCTCTCTGGAAAATCTGATGTAATTGAATACACTTATCTTCTTATGCACTATAAATTTATATAATTAATTAATGTACCAATTTGAGTTAAACGGGAGGCAGAAACTTGTATCGACCATATATTTGCTAAAACAATCAACCCCTTTGTATCTACTGCGTTTCGCACCTCTATTGCTGATCATTACACCACTGCAGTTGGTATTATAACCACAATTCACTTCCAAAAAAAGTCGATAACTCATCAAATTATTTTTTTTTAGTTCCATATTTTTTTTAAGATAATCGTATTTTTATATCTTATTTAATTTTGTATTAATTATCTTTACACTTCTCTTACAAAAAAATGCTTTTTTTTTTTTTTTTAAAAAGCCGTCTACCTCAGAACAGGTATTTACTAAATCTTGTGTGAATAAATAGTGCCAAATATGTGTGCTTATATTTTAATTTTGCTTATTTGTATATTTTTTAACCTTTTTCACTGTTTTGCAAACAGAACATAATAATACTATGCTTTACTTATTATAAACGCCAATTTTTAGCACTGAACCGAACGGAATTAGCGCGCGGCAATTTTTTTAAAGAAGTTCTAGACTATTTCACTTGTTTAATCAAACCAATTAATGTAGAGTTAATCAGGTGGACAATTATTTCACAATTATAAATTTTGGATTAAAGAGATGCGGACGTTGCATTGTCGCGTAACAAACGTATGTCAGGTTAAAGGTGGGTCCTGAACTGTGGAGACAAACTGGAATGTTACTCCTTTTAATAATATCAGTTTGTTTTTTGAAATTCGAGGAACCGTTTTAACTTTATTTAAATTTTATGTTTTGTAGAACTTAAGTTATTGGCCAAAGATAAACTGTTTTAACGTCTCGACGATTGAAGAAAAGTGCTTCTGCCTTTCGGTGTTTATATTAATCGGTGCTATAACGACAGATTCATGACGAGAGAGGAGTCCGCTTATGCAACCCATTCGTGATCAAAAACTTTCGCTTCCATATTAATAAACAAGATAAAAATATCTTTCAAAAACGCATCGTTTTTAATAAAACTAATATTAAAGATGATTATAGATAGAAGAGCAATAAAATAATGCAAACTTAATTTTCTTCTATCAATTTTAGCTTCAGCTGAGTTGAAAAGCTGTATCGAAAGATATGGAATTCATTCTAAAAAATAGTGAATATATTTTTGAGAAATTAATATATAAATCTTTTGAAATCATGTACAATCCATTCAAATATTCAATAAACTTTACTAATGTATGCGTGATAGAACGATTTCAAATAAAATATTCTAGTGTAGATCGGCGAAAAAAAAATATTTGTGGGGTTCATAATTCATTTATCGACGACACACACCCGCGCAATAATTTCGCATGAAATAAAAACCAACGATTGATGAAGCACGTCATAATTTTATATTGTACACAATACATTTTATTCTGCAAGAATAACAGTATTGTACAAAAAACGTCCGTCTAGATAAGATCAATGTTTTGCAGTCCATCTACGTCATGAAGACATGAAGAATAAAAAAAATGGCCTACAAAGAGACCACAAAGTGTGGTAACGCTTAGTCAGCCCAAACAGTCAGCTCAACCAAGTCAACCCAGTTGTGCAGCAAATCAGTTCTTGCATGTAGTTTAAGTGCAGTCATTTCAACTTCTCATCGCCGTTACTGTCGCGCTTCAGAACAAAGGTTCATAAATTTATTCACCATGGAATAAAAACACGCATTAAACATCACACTTGTGTCTTCTGCCTATCTCCAACTGAGGTAGAAGCTCCAACCCTCACCAACTCAAATATTTCATATTTATTAGGTCTACTAACTGGCACTAATTCATTGATATAGTTTGATTTAAATTGTCCTCCTTGTGTTGTTGTAACGATCAGCGCGTTAGCCTACAATGCAAGAGGTCTCGGGTTCAATTCCTGGCATGGTTGATATGAGATATTTATTTAAAAGGATGTTATCACACTGAAATATTTCATAGTCCCTGGACTGGTACCTGAAGCGTAATACTGATCATCTTACTTACATGTAAAAAAAAATATCAAGATACGCTGCGATTGGTGTACCAATGCAGTATCTTATGCATCATTAGGTGCAGAAAGGGAACGATGATGATAATTTAAATTATTTTTTTATTGATAGTTCTTGATGAAATTCCATTGTAATAATATAATAACTTATATTTACATGTAAGATATTAATTAAAAAATACTTGGTACACTTTCACTTATTTGTTTGACCAATTTTATTAGTGGAAGTGTACCAAGTATTTTTTAATTAATAAGTTATATGTAAATATACGCTATTACATCATTACGTTAAAATAGAATTATGAAACATTTAAGCACACTGTACAGGGCTTAAAACCAGTCATTGCATTGGCTGATTTAAGTAGCCACTTTACGTACTGTGTAAAATTAACCATGGTGCCAATGTTTTAACAGCCACATTTACTCAACTCTCCCTAGTGATAACTTTTGTCAAAAACAAAGCTTAAACCTGCATTGATGAGTGGAGGACTTATCGATCAAAATCATTTCACCTATTTGGCAATGTCAGGAAATATTTTTTAGTTTTTATAATTATTTTTATACCTTTTTATAATTGAAGTTACCAGCAGTAAGTTATTCACGTACATATTTTATTTTATTTTATAGGGCTTCCAACCTATCATTGGCAGAGAAACTCATTTTCCGTAGATCTGAAACTATTTAGCGCATTCTTTTAAGGTAGTATTATGATACATTTATTTGAATTGGTTTCTATTTAAAAATATGTGAATTAGAGGCAGATTTTAAAGGCTTTTTATATTTATTTAATTAAGAACGGTTTGGTCTGTAGAAAGAAATTGTCTTAAGGCATTATGCCCGCCCTTATATGTATACATTTTGCATATGTATATAAAGTGTTAAATAAATAAATGTGTAGCTTTAAATATATTTTTTTATTTTTATTAGCAAACATTTGTACGTAAATATTTTTTTAAAATTAATATGTCTATCGTACACGCAAGTCATGTCTTTGTGGGATTTTTTTCGCTTATGCGATAGCGTATTTTGTATTTGTAACATTTATTGTAAAACGCTAAAAAAGATAATAAAAAAATAATAAAGACTCGTACTTCAAGTTGTTTAATGTTCAATATCGTGAGTATATCCACCCACGTTATACAGTGCTTAAAGCAGCCAATGATCAATGATCAGCTCTGTGAATGCCTAGAATTTAAAAATTATTCCTTCCAAAGTTTGTCCATCTCTTGTTAAGGATTGTGTTAAAAAGTTATATATGGCGATACCTATTTTTTGTAGGGGAGATTTTTTTTTCATTTTAAAGTTTCGAGATTAGATAGAATTTAACCTCTTTGTTGCTGTATTACATTTTAATCAAATCTTTTTGGATATTTCCGATCTTTCTAAACGATATTCTTTGGAAAATTGAAGCTTTTCTTAGAATCTTTTGATCTACACGCGATTGAACATTATACGCATATATATACATATATCAATGTATAATGTACGGAGAATCTTGTGGTTTTCAAAGACCCGTTTCAGTATTGTTGGGCTGTTGAAAAAAGACTTAATACAAATCGAAATCCGTATGGCATTGATAGATAAAAAAAGTTATTTCAATAGATTACTATCTTCTTTAAAAGTAATGATATTTTTGAGGTCTATCAAAGAAGAAAAACGCCAAAAAGAAAATCATCAGTACTTATTTTTGGTTTCTGTTAATAAAAACCTTTTTTTGTTTTTTTTTAATAAATATTTGCGTTAACACTTAATATACAAATTCTTAAGGCTGTAGTCTGGTAAAATGAACGCAAAATTAGGAAATCACACAATTTTTCCATTTTAAAACGAATGTTTTTTTTTCTAATCGAGCAATAATAAAAAAACAAAAAAACATAAATTGGATACCAACAATATTTTTTAAAAGTATTTCTGTTAAAAAATATACTTAAAAGTTTTATTACACTAAAATTTAATTACTTTTAGACGTGCAAATTACGCCATTTCAAATTAAAGTATCTAGGATCTCAATAAAGAATCAGTATTGAACAAAAATTTGTTTTATTTATTTGAAGATAATACATTTTACATAAAAGTGGAGGCGGCCAAATTTGTATTTTTTATTTTTGAAAAAAAATACAAGCATTTTAAATCACAAACATTTTTTTGGCGTTTTCCTTTATTTCAACATAAAATTATTTCTTCGATATTAATTTTTTAAAAATTAAAATATTGATATACTTTAGTTAAAACATTTTTTATAGGATTGTATTATCTTTTTTTTAAAGGAGATAATTCTAGTTGTAATATTTAATTTAAAACAATATCTTATTGACTTTTTGACTTATCTTCAGATCAGCCCTAATCGCTTTTAAAATGACTGGTCTGAAGGTCACGTTTTTTTGTTTTTTTATTATTGCCCGATTAAAAAAATTTTCGTTTTAAAATGGCAAAATCGTATGATTTCATAATTTTGCGTTCGTTTTACCCGACTAAAGCCTTGATTTGATATAAAGGTAATTTTATTTATGATTTAACCTTTAATATTTTTTGTGGCCCATTGTTTTTGCACGTCAACCACGAGACAAAAATTTCTCAATAAAAATAGCGAATTATTCATAAAACATACTCCGAATGCAACACAAAATGTCTACGTTTTCGTTGTAAAATGTGGCGAAATCTCGCTGTGTGCCAACTGTGTAGACGTGACAACCGAACCCATTACATTACTCACCATTTATATGCGCTTTTCTGCCACTGGCAATACAAAGTTAAATATCGAGCGTGATAAAATTACGTTTTTATGGAGCACGAACTTCAACTGATTTTTATTCTGGAATAAGACTAGAGTTCTCTTTATCCGCGAAAGAACCGTTCGGGAAAGATGTTTTTCTGTGCAGATACTAACAAATACACACAGTTTTGTGCGCAAAATGTGCATTTACATCGCTTTACATTCATATCACACCCATACAAAAAAAAACATTTATCCTTTTCTTCTTGTTTTTGCTTCTGTTCCCACCTTATGTTGAATATGACGCTGCATATGTGCATATTTACAATGTATCCTTAATAACGTACTTCGCGTAAATGTTCTTGGAGTAAAAACTGACAGAAAATTGAAGATTTTATCAAAAACAGTGGAAAATTGACGAAATTAAAAATCAGTTGAATAATTACATATTTTTGTATAAATTTTTATTTTTTATTTATTTATGGCGGGTTTATAAAATTGTACACTTTATGAATTGGTATATAAATAGTTATAAACGAATCCAACGCAATACAAATATTTATTGTGTAAGCAGACAATTGGTAGAATTCCATATTAAATTTAGGAATGTACCCAAAATAAATAACGTTTATTGGATTTAAATTCTACTTTTTTTTCAGTATACTATTAGATAGATTTTTTTTAAATAAAAAACTAAATACCACGACAACAGTGGTAAATTGCAGAAAAAACACCCAAATTTGAGAATAATCGCATCAATTAGTATTTTAACATTCACTCGAAAACCAATGCTCCCTGTCGCCTTACCAGCTTTCATCTCGAATATAGTGTAGAAGGTGAAACATATATTTACTATTAACAAAACAATGATCTATGTATCCAAAATACTGATTACCTGGCACGGATGTCAAATTGCTGGCGGTCTTTGAAATATAAGATAACCTCACTTTCCACTCAGAACTAATGAGAAAACTATAGAAAAGTACTATAAAAGCATCCCTAGGTTGGTTAAACGTAGTTATGTAGAAAGCAGCCAGCCATAATAAACTTAAACTGAGAAAATTGCATTTTTGTGAAGAAGACTGAATGAACAAATCTACACAACAGTCGAAACGTTTTTTCAATTTAATAAATGATTAATAATGCATACCTTGTTTTTTTATAATTCAAAAAATAATTTAATTATGTATTAAACCAGTTTTAATGATTCGTAAAGTATGGCTGATCACACATTTTAAGATGTGTATTTTGCAAAAAAAAAATTAAAACTCTTATGTATGCTGTATCATTTAGTATTGTTTTTTTTTTAAATGTGTTGAGGGTACTTGAATGTAAAGAGTCACTAAATTAATTTATAATAATAACATTGGAAAATAATTTAACTATGTGCAAAAGGAGTTTCGGCGATTTTTTAAGTCTGGCTGAACACACAACCTTAAATATACATTTTGCAGAAAACAGCCAAATCTAATATTGAATGATACTTTTTTCAAATGTTGAATGTACGAGATGACAATATGTATTAAAACATGGTTTTATAACAGGTATTTTTAAATAATTGAATTCTTACTATTTTTATACTTATGTATTCATCCACATTAATTTATAAAGGAGAACTAGATTTCTGGAGGCATTAATCTTCCCATCAGCACTTATACCGTAAGATTTTTCTAATGCTGTTGTTTTCCGCAAACTGAGAAATGCCGTTTTTGTGATCAACAATTTTTTCAGAAGTTGATTATTACAGTAGTTTTGTTTTGTTTTTACTGAAACATAGAATTGACCTGACTGCACCTGGTAACACCAATATCTATATTGAAATTGTAGAATTTGCTTTCTGCATAACGTTAACGAACTACGATCAGTTCATCATTTCAGATAGTTTTACCGTTGCTCTACTTTAAATGCTTTTAAAAAATTAAAAAATTATACGGCCCAAGTGCATTTTACAACGTAAAATATAACTGTCAATTAAATTATGTCGTTTAAAAAATTAATAAAATGAAAAATGAATGCATATTTCATTAAAACGGTATTCTAGGTATATTTTAAATGTATTTATTTACCTACAACTTATGCATTTTTTTAGACATAAGTTCCAATTCCATGGGACTAAAGTCTTGTATTGAGTTGAGATGAAAAATAAATTAACACAGACGTATGCATGTCGCCACAAATGAATATTATGTAAAATCAAAAACATAATAATATTTATTTATTTTTAAATGTATATAGCAAATAAATATGATAAACGGCAAACACCAACATTTGATTAAAAAACAAATTAATAGCAGTTCGTGAGAAACACTTGTGCAGTACAAAATCACATTTTTTTCTCAGGAAAAAATATTTCAATCAATAAACAAAAAAAATAAAAAGTATAGAAAATATAAAATTTTTCAAATATGAATTATAGGATTATATGAAACTCATTCCATCCTTATTTTTATGCTGTTTAATTTGATTTTTAAAATTAAATATACTTGTATAAATATTTTTGAACATCTTTTTAGACAAAGGTTTTTGAAAAGTAAGTAATTGTTAAACGAACTTTCTCTCTAAACACGAGAATCCTACTCCATTAGAGAAGTAGAAACGTTAAACATAAAATTATTACAGGTATTTGTATATGAAAATGTTTTGAAAAACACGAACTTTTTTTATTTTTTTAAATCGAAAACTAAACAAATTTTATTTCTCAATATACAATAAATACTCATGACAGCATTATCATTTTTTCTGTCATCTACAAAAATCAGTATTTTGATTGAGGTTGCAGTACAGAGACAGTAAAATTAATATTGTATTGTAAAACCACTTTTTCATAACGACCTTGGCTGAAATTGATTTCGGAACCGTACCCGTTTTTTCCCCTCTCAGAATTTTTACCTGAGAGTGGTTATCGAGTCAAAAACACTCTTTCTCCTTCTGTTTTAGACGCAAAACTTCATTTTTCATTTTCAACATACAGCTTTGTTAATCATTAAAAGGAAATATTTAAATTTTTAATGAGCTGTTTTTGTTCACATATTCAAAAACATTACATTTTTAACGGAAGGCATGATATAATTTTCCAATACGCTTTCCTTTATTTTGTGTTTCAATTAGTTACCTGCCAGGTAAAATGATATTTATATCAACATATTAAATAGTCAAATACAGTATTCATATCAAGACGAAACAAATGTGAGTAGGAAAATATCTGATTCTAAAATGAAAATTATGGAGTATATTTTTACTTGTTTAATTTTATTTTATTCGGGATTTGTACAACTATTACTACATTAAAACTAACAGAGATATATTAATAATACCAGAGCCCATTTAAAAAATACACTGTTATTCTAATAATTGATAATAAATAACAAACGAGTTTATACGTGTGCAACGTTTGTATTCATGTGCATATATGCGAAAGGGTGCGTGTGTGTGGGTGAGTAAGTAACAAAAATATATTTTAAAAAGGTGTATTATGTGTAATAGAGTATCGGAGAGAACTTGGTAAGTTTGATTATTGAAAAAAAATGAAAAATATCCCTACAATCGAAACCTTTTAAAAAATATTTTTGTTAGGCAATGTAATGATGTACTTTTTTGTTTATATCCCTACAGAGATGAGGTAGAATTTTTATTTTCAAATTGAAGATTCAGGATTATGGATATTCGAGTGTTAACAGGGCTTATGACCTGTCATTGGCTGGGTTAAGTGGCCACTTTATGTAGGTACTACAACATTACGCTTATTTAGCGAATATCCACACCAGGTAACATTTTTGGTTTTTGTATATATGCTACGAATCAAGAACCCATCCACAAGCGAGTTGGAAGCAAAAGGAGAAAATCCAGATTTGTGTACAGGTACACGAACCAAAAAATGTTAATGTAATGATGCTTTAATTGTATTTTTTAATAGTATGGTTAATTTCAAAATCTTATTCTAAAAAAGGGCATTTTATTTTAATATTTAATTGATACACATTGAGTGAATAATGTGCAATGAGTCCCATTAATACGATGGGTAACTACAAAATGCAGTGCTTACGATATAATAATGTCAACGATAAACAAGGTAGATATTAGAATACGAGTACGTTGGTTCAAAATGATCATACACATTATATATACACAATGATAAAAATCAGATGTCACAAACAGTTGGCCCGCATTATGAAGATGCATAATTATATTACAAGGTTTTTTCACCACAAAAGTGATATTTAAGTAAGGAAAGAGAGGAACGGAAAGTCTAAAGCGGACAAAGACAAATCATTTTCTATGGCTGATTTGATAAATTTAATATTTTTTGCAAAAATGTCTATGTGGTTAAATTTACTGTAATTATCCATAGTATGGTTAGTTGAAGTGTTTTTCTTTTTTAATTTCTTCTACATTTATACGTGGAAAATGTGAGTGGAAAAGATGTGTATAACGCGTTTGCCACCTCTATCGTACCTAAAGATGAATGCGGGTAACCAATTTAGGGGAATCTATTTTATCAGAAATGATATTGATGGTTAACACTATATCAGCCGCGGTACGTCTATTTGCGAGAGTTTGATTTTTATAGAAAGTGCACAAGTGTAATCTGTGAATTTGAGATGCACGGTAAACAGTTTAATTTTTTAATATGTAACTTTCCGCACACTTTGTCAAAAATGATAAAATTAATTGAAATAATATCATTTATTTTCCACAGAAATTTAACGATTTTGTGACGTCAGGTTGCTGCCAATATTCCAGATAAGAAGCCAAAAATAAAAACTCTGCTCGTCCTCAACTTGATGTCTTTTATAAACTAACTGAAAATGACCAAAAATGTCAATGATACACTGGGATTTACATTGAAATACAGCGTTTCAAAAAAGTTTACTTTTAGCGTAAACATATGATGCAAATAACATGAAAGTTGTTAGAATTTCACCTTTTGAAGAAAGTTCTAGAAATGGAATAAAAACTGGAGGATGTAAACAAAAGTAACAAAGCCGCGGAAATCCAAAAGTTATTTAGCTTCTCTGCGCTCAAGCGCTTTGTTTTCACTTGTAATTACAACTTAAGTGTTGTAATTACATTATCCATTCGGAAATTACATTACAATTGAAACCTTTTTACCCAATTCAAACAACTCGTTCGTTTAAATATTTAATTCATGAATAACAGAAATATACTCGTTTCGGAGTGAAATATTTACATCGGCGTATATTTATGTAATATGCAAACGTATAAATGACCTAATTCTGTTGTTAAGCAACTCAAAACCTGTGTACTTGCCTTTTATTGTAAATTTCAGTAAGGTTATAAAAATATGGAATATTACATATTCAGGTTTTTTTCAATTGAATTTTACGTTATTTGTCAATAAGATTCGATTCTTTGGTCGTGGAAATACTATTTTGCAAAAACTATTATTTTTTAACATGATTTCACTGATTGACGTATGATTGTGAGTAGCTAAGACAAAAAAGTGTAAATCTAATATTTCACTTAAAAAAGAAAAAAAAAAAGACTACTTGATCAATGGGTTAATATTTATTTATTTATTAACGGACATTGTCCATGTATACAATTTATAGAGTTTAAATATTACAATAAAAGAATAGTTTAAACCTTTTTAAAAAAGAAAAGAAGCATTGACAAACATAAGGGATATCAAGACAAGATGTATTTCATGTATTATTTGAATGAAAAGTACGTTTTTTGTTTTTTACTATGTTTATGTATCGTGTACGTGCTGTTTTTTATCTTTGGCTGTTTTTTATAGAGTTTAGTCCTATAATTTATATTTAGGTGATTCTAATTGAAAATGTGAAACTAATTTTTCAAAGATGGCACTTATATAATTTTTTATTGAATAATGCCATTTTTACGTTTATTTTCAATGGAAATTTTACAAAACTTGGTTTGCTGAAACTTTACACTATAATGATTGTAACAAATACCATAATGATTTACTTTCTACTTTAAGGTCCTCTTCACAAAATGGTGTACAAAACGAAAAATAAGAAAAGTTATTATTATAACAAATATAACAATTTCGTCATCTTTTATAAGTTTTTGGTAATTGATTTCTATGGGTTATCTGCGGTCTGGTATGGCCTGATTAAAGGTAAACTTCTCTATCTTTATCATGCTTATCTACTTGTGATTTTATTTTACAGTTATACAATTTAATTACAACATTTATTATTTAGGAATATGTTTGAACAAATTTTCTGATTTTTCTTTCCCCAATCCCAGTTATCAATTGATTCATTGTTGTGCCTTGCTCATCTCTTATTCAGACGTCCCTAGACGAGCATCCAAAGCTTAAGGCTGATAATCTTCCTTACTGTCGCAAAAAAACAAGAAGCGATGCAATTGGTCTTCTAATTCAATATCCGCCAGAACAGTTGTTCCAATACACGAATGTGCTGGATTTGAGACAACTGTACTTTAAAGAAGCACTTACACACTTCTGGCCGAGCAGAGGTCTTAGCAAAATGTATGTACGAGGTTTTCCCAGAGCATGAATAATGTCATACCCAAAACAAATACGACTTTTGCTCAGAGACATCTCTCACCGAGAGTGTTCAATATTTTGAAAGACCGAAGCTCTTAAGGAAATTCACTATTTTCACGAAAGTATTTAAGGACTGGATTTTCCTAAGTGGGAGGGATTTGAGTAGGAAACTTCTTGATGATTTTCCGAACGTTTAAGTTTATTGTTGACCATATTGATGTGTCACATATAAATATATATATAAATACATTTTTTTCATTATTTTTTTGTTTCTGATCCTATATTTGTCGTCATATACTCATGTCTCTGTGTCAACTAATTGCTATTCCCATCTCAACACAGGACCTTTAGTCCCATGGAGTTGAGACTTATGTCTCAAATAATCTACAATAAACTTATGTATGTAAATAAATATAACTAGAAAGAGGGACATTTTTAATTTAAAGAATATCATAATAATCATAATATCACTAATTTTAGTGGTTAAAAAAGTTATTTTACTTATTTTGTTGTAAAGAATATTAATTTGATGATTAAAAATTGCTTTTATAAAAGCAATTATTATTCATTTTTGTCAAGGTTGCCATAGAAAACATATTTTCCAAAGTATCAGATTCTAAGTAGTAATTTTAAATTACTATCGAAAAATCTAGGGCGGTAATTGTTTCATTTAATTATATTTCAAGTATTATTTTTTTAGTTAGTTAGTTGAGAGTTGGGACTTATGCCTCAAAAATGTACAAAAACCCTATGTATGTAAATAAATAAATAAAATAAATAAATGAATACTGCATGCACCATTTAACTTAAGGACGATAGTATTAAATGCGTTTTATTTTAATTAATACAAAATTTGTATACAACCAATATTAATAAATACTTAAATATTCGCGTTCAGCAATTTTCCGATAAAGTGCATTTCAATCGATGTGTACTTGTGAAGCAAAAATAAAATAAAAGCCGATCCTTATTTCAATAAAGTTGATTCAGCTTTTCATAGTACTTTCAGAAAAATTCATAAGCACGTTTGAAAGTTATGCGAGTTTTACCAATATTTTTCAAAAAGTTTGTTTATTCAATAAACTTGCTTTAAAATTCCTATATTATCATTCTTTATGCATCGTTTTTTTCACTTGATTATCGTAAGTAAAATTTATACCATCATAATGGAATAACTATGGTGAAGTTATATAGCGGAATTAGGATTGAGCGTAATAAGCGTTATGATGAAGATATGGGTACGTGTCGAAACCAGTGGACATAGAAACGTCGTTAAGTGGCTATAAATGTACAAATATTTACTAAAAATATTGAAATGTTTGATCACGTAGTTGAAACAATAATTCATGCCAATATGATAAATATGTCTTCCTATATAACCAACGAAAATAAATGATCATAAATATTTAGAGTAAGAAAAATGCATTTGTTGTATGTAAAATAATTAAGAAAAATTATCAGGGTCGGTATTAAAAAATAAGAACGCCTCGTAATACGACATAAAAAGTTCATTTTTAACATTTACTTCAAGTATAAGTGTAAACCGTCGAGTCCGCTTTTTTTCAAAATGAGAAAAACAAAAGGACACATAAAATACAACAAATTAGTCAATAATCTATAGCGTATCCACCATACACTGCGCAAACAGCTTTGGCAGCTTTATTTCGTAAGTTGAACGCGAACAGAAGAAATTGTCGAAAATGCTCACCTTTGTCTACTTAGCATTCCATTTTGAAGGCTGGTAAAAAAAATGGCAGAAATTTTCATTTCAATGACTTTAACCTTAATCGTTTTGTTTGACTTTCAGTGCTCATTTTTAAATACATAAAAACAAACAAAACTTATGTTAACACCTAAAATAATAAAATGCATATAGTCTTAGTAAATGTCTACTGAGCGTACTTATAAATAAATCAATTTCCTTATTTTTTTCTCAACAGGTTCTCAATCTCTGTTAAAATACGGGAAAATCTTTTCCTGTTTAGCATAAAATGTTTAAAATTAACCGAATAAATAAATTTAAATGATATCATTTCCTCTCGTGGCGTTAAAATGGGCAAAATTTTCATAAAATCTCGAATAAATTCACATAGGTGAAAAACATTTCAGCATTATGTGACCAATGAAATGCGCAGATACGGGTCATAAATTCTACTGCACGTTCCAGTGAGATAGTGCCTTATGTTTTTGGGATGATGTACCGTAAGTGGCACCGTATCTGTGGTCATGGTAACCAAATGACCAACGATCACTTCATAAATGTCAGGAAAACAACTGGCAACTTACAATATGCTAAGGACAGCAACTTAAATAACTATTTTGTAAATGTTTGATATTAATACTACTATTTTGATAAAATGTCATTTATTTGATCGGTATCGCAACTCCGTCATTTCTTTATTCGCATCCAGTAGTGCATAAATCACTGCATTGGCTCTCCAATCGCAGCGTATCAATATCATTTTTGTTACATGAAAGGTAAGATAAACCGTCTTACGCTTCATGTCCTATGAATAAACTGTACAAAAAAGCACCAGTTTGCCATAAAATACTAAAATACAGACAGTCAAAAATACTATACGATGTACTTAAACACTACAATGGCGTATCACTTGAAAAATAATCACTTGAAAAATTACACTGGAAACTAATTTTAAATTAACCTGAAAAAACACATGATGACTACACTTACCACTTGACATAACATCACTTGACCTTATAATATGTCTTATTTAACCCTTACGGGTTTTTAAAAATATTCAATGATAAATTTATTTTTTTTAAAGCGACATTGGGGAGTTTATGGACAGTGAATTGCAGTTTAAACAACCTTTAAAACAAATACTTCACGTTCACCTTACCCGGAATCGAACCCAGAACCTCAAGAATGGTAGGTGAATGCACTTATCACTACAGCTTGTGACGGACTTTTTTCCACTTGATTTTTTTATTCAGAATTTCAACCAAGAGTTGCCATTGAGTTAAAATTTTTCATCTGGGTTTCTAATTCTGTTTCACACACAGAAAAGTATTTTTCATCCGCCTTAATACAACATGGCTGCGCTAATTACGTCTTTATTTTATTTTTCTTTGTTACAATTATGAAAATAAGTATTACGAAACATAGTATTCGTCTGAATCTTTACGAATCACGTACCGATCAAGTTTTCTGCCTGAAGGAATTTCGCAGTTACGGCTTTCGCTCGGACGTTGACAAAGTACACGCGATCTGAATCCTTAATACCAAAGTTTGTACCAATCCATCACAGAGACAAACATTACCAGATATCTGTGGATCAAGTAAATACAGATATATTCCTATTCGTCGTTTCTACCATGCCGCCGTCACCCCTGCCTTATCACTAAATCAAAACAGCTCATAATGTATGCGTCCCCAAAGACTTAAACTAAGCGTGTTTGGAAACTTTGTAAATCGTGATAAAGCGTATTATAAGATGAGTTATTAAGGTTTTAAAACATTTAATATTACAAACGATCAAACATCTGCATATTTTTTGCCACAACTGCGAGTTATATTCATCACCTAGTGGTGCATAGGGCTCTGCATTAGACAAATACTTGCAGTGTATATAGAAGGTAAAGTGATCAGTCTTATGCACCGGGTGCCAATCCAGAAACAGCGAAATATTGCATTGAGAGGATCTTAAAACCCACCATTTATGCACAGCTATGATTATATTATGGAGAGATTCTCTGTCAGCTGCGTATAGAGGAAAGTTATCAAAAATAATTCCAAGGATTATAAACTCTATGCAGATTAATGAGGGGAAAGAAGGATGTATGGACAGAGGCCAACACGTCGTCTCTTCCCCTCTCACCTGTTACTACCAGCTTTTTAAGACTAGCCTCGTTTTTTTCTTACAACACTCGTATGTCCGGTGTATGATAAAATCTTTAGAATGCATATCATGAAAAATAATTCGGTTATTGATGGTTTCTGAAGAATATACTCGATTGTGAGTCTTGCAGGGTATGGAAAAGTCAGCATCCGTCTCTAACACAACAATTCAAACACATATCTTTGTTTTATCCTTCAGTGTCGATGTTTGTTGAAACATGGAGTAGTCCATACAATGCCATGGAGAACACCAGAGATTTCACCAGACGGGTTTTCGTTCTTCTTAGTATAAACCGATAATTTACAAACTATTTTACTACTTTTCATTCATTTTTTTCATGTGCTCTGTTTTTTACCTGCTGACAAGCCTCTGGAATATAAGCTAAGTGAGTGATTATTTTTAAAAAAACAAAGGAAAGTTCTCAAAAGGAACAAATAGTTTTGAAAATTCCGATTCTATTTTTTGGCCATATTTTGTGCTAAGAAAATCCCATAATATTGTACAGGGCATGGTCCACGGAGCGTCCCTACTGAGACGAACTTAATCAAGGGATTGAAATGATAATTTCATTTTGAAAAATTAATTTTGAATTTTTTAAAACAAATAAGTATGTGCAGTGTAAGTGTCACAACCTCTGTCACTACGTCAGCCCCGTAGTATAATGGTCAGCGCGTTTGCCTAGCATGCAAGAGGTCTCGGGTTCGATTCCCGACATGGTTGACATAACACACTTACTAGTCCAGTGTTTCTTAATGTAGGGTGAACGTTCCACCGGGCGGCAATTCGAATTTGTTGGGGGGCAATGCGCAATTTATATGTAATTAATACATTGTTATCGAAAAACACATTTTCGAAAAAGTATATATGTTGCAACTCTGACTTTTCGAGTTGCTATATAATTTTTTTCCATATTATTTATTTTGAGTGATAAATGGCAATATTGGCAATACAAGCCCAAATGTCAAGGTCAATATTTCAAGGATATAGTTAGGTACTTCGCATGTGTGTGATTTACTTGTTCGTTTTCTTACATTCTATAAAATGTATAAACTTTTTTTTAATTTTTAGTTCCCAACCCCATGCAAAAATGAATAGTACAAGTAAGATAAAAATTCATCAGTATTCAGAAGATTGTTTGCATTTCGGTTCTATACCTGCTGCTAGTTATGTTCGTTTACCATTCTGTTTGTTTTATGCCAACGCATTTATGAAAAAGATTTCGTCTTGAAATTCATTTAAAGACAAAGCATAGCTATTGTGTGAACAATGAGTTGTAGCAGTTTAAGAATATGAAGGAGAAATTTAAAGAAAAAGTATCTATTAATTCATTATTTTCTTAATGAAATGTTAACAAAAATTGTACTTTCGAAGCAAATTATGATTTTTTCTGCTCATGGATAAGTCTGCAAAAAACCATACTGTAGGGAAGGGTTTAATTAAGCCAGCTATATTGGTTTTTCTCAAAAGGGTTTTAGAAAAAGATGTTAAAGAAATGCCACTAAGCAACATGTTAGTAAGAGCACAGATGAGGTGGCTAAGGGTATAGAAACACAACCAATTGAAAGTCAAGAGTAAGAAAATTCTCAATGCATATGGATGAATCAACTTTTAGAGACAGTTATACTGTATTGACAACTTATGTGATAAATATTGACAATGGTCAATTTAATAAAGATATGTTGTTATGTGAAACATTGAAAACCACTACTACTGCCATTGATATACACAATATGGTAAAAATATATGCTTTCCACAGAGGGTCGAATACAAATTCTGTTGGCTTATGTATAAGTCACTACACAACTCGGCTCCATAATATCTAAGGGAACTATGCATTCCAGATGAACTAGCTGACAGGCGTCTCACGCTTAGATCAGCTACGTCTACGGCGAGAGGAAAAGTTATTATACCTCTACGCAAACAGCGCTCTAAATTTAGTGAACGCGCATTTGCGGTCGCAGGCCCTATGGCATGGAATGCTCTCCCAGCAGAGGTGCGAGTCTGTGAAAGTGAAGTGATGTTTCGGAAAAAACTTAAATACCCACTTGTTCTCTAAATCATTTGAATAAATCCGTAGCACGTGACAACAAAATAAATTATTTTAATTAAATTACAAATTTAAAAGCTTCAATTAAATTAACTTAACAATAGAATCACCATGTAAAGCGCCCTTGAGGTATTTTATTACGAAAATGGCGCTTTATAAGTTATCCATAATAAAAGATAAAACTCAAATACCAATGAATACCTGTTCTGCAGATGGTGTTCTTGTTATGATGGGTAAGAAACGCGGTTGTTCAAAATTAATGAAGGATGACAATTCAGACATGTTGTTTGTACATTGTGTTATTCACAGAGAACATTTACTTTTTAAAAAGCTTTCACCTGCCCTAAATGAAATAATACATGAATGTATTTATTTCATAGAACAACTGATGAGTACTTAAATTATGTACTAATCTTTTCAATTTATTTTATTATTATGCATAAATGATTGAAATACAACCAGTCTTATAATCATTCAGTTCAAAGGCTGCAAAATGTTGGCTAAAAAAATATTTATGAAGTGCAAATTTTTGAAAATTAAGTCAAATATTCTTTTAAATCGATATTTCATTTTAATTTGAATTTTGAAATTGAATCCATGATCACTTTCATTGTAGTTCAACGTGTTATCTACAAAATCGTAAGGGGGAAATTACGAATTACTGTTAAAATATTATGTCGAGTAAAATGGAAAAGGTTTGAAGGTAAATTTCTCCAATGAAAAAAAAAATTGATACTTGGTATTTTAAAACGTTGTTTTAATTAGTTTGGTAGAATATTAAAAAAAGGTTGTAAAAGCAAAAACATTCACTTTTCCCTAGGTTATATTTCCAGTCTTATTCCGATTGTTCCTTTCGTTGGTAATTATCTTTTTATCACTCCTTTTATTTTCTGAATCGAATTAGCTCTGTGAAATACTAAGTAAACCAAGAACATTGGCGTATTGGGAATTTAAAGCTAAAATTACTTCCCTTCCTTTGTTCTGTTTCATAATCCCTTAGTTTAGTACCTAGGGATACAACTGTAACGATGGTCTTTCCCAACACTATAAGCAGGATTCAGAATCAGCGGTAAACAATATAATATTCGGCATCCACAAAAAAACGTTTTTAGAAATTTCATCCATTCAGTTTGCCATTTTTCTATGTGAAGTATGCACTTTTTCTAAAACATAACAACTACATATCCTTAAAACCCTAATGTTCTAAAATTTCATTCCTCTTTTTCCACTAAAATTTTATTTTCTCCTTTCAAACTCTTTGCCTGATTGCATATCCTATACATTATTTATCTAATGTCAAATTGTACAGAAGTATTTCATAGTAATGTGTCTTATGCGTATGAACAAGATATCTGCTCACAAAAAAACTAATTAAGGTGTATTTAAATAATCGACGTTTATCTTAACCAACGTAAACCAGTATTTTCGTTTGTAAGATATTGCTTCGCAATAAACCTTCCAGGGTATGTTTATTATAAACAAAACGTTTTTAAAAATACCATGAACAACTTACTCTAAATTCCATGTGAAAATAAAACAAATAATTCATTGGGTATGTGTTTCAAGAATTACATAAAAACGTTTGCTGGTCGTTTTAGAACAAAACGTTGGACAAATTACTGGTAGCAAATGAGATACCTATAAACTAATGGATCTTCGCAAAGCCCTTCATTCGAATATCGAACTGCGAAGTAGATTTATCGAAGTCAAATTGGTTTGAAGTTTCCATCGGAGTTTGTCAAGGCTGTGTCCTTGTATCGTTATTTTTTAGTCGAGTAAAAAACGCTTTTCGTCTATTCACAGCTGCCAAACAGTAAACAGCTACATCAAAAAGCAGACTTTTTGGTGAAGCCTACTGACGAAAGTATTGTCCTGGTGTTACTTTTGCTTTCCCTGTACATGTAGGCCAAATTTTGATCTCATTACCGAAGGTTTAATAGAGAGTTTGTATTTAGTTTTAAATGACAACACAATAATATTTTGAGTTATACATATAACTACTATGAAAAAGCTTTTGTGTCTGAAAGACTGCGTTCATGTATTATTTTTTTAATTTATTATTACATTTATAATATATATATATATATATTTATATATATATATCTATTTGAGTTTGTATGATTTACCTACTTTTGTTTATTTCGGGGAACGCTTTTAACAACGCGTATATAATTCACTATTGGAAAACCGAAATTAAGTGTTGGGGTACAGGGTTCAAACCTATGACCTCTAATCCGTGATTCCGCACAGCCGCGGGACTACAATCCGATGTTGAATGGTTTTAAATTTTGTTTTTTGTACAAAGGTATCTCTGAAATGCAAGCATTCTAAATTACAAAAAAAAAAAGTATTTTTTCTTAAATTCTAGGTTAAATTAAGGCTTTAATATTTTTTTATCGTTTTTACAGAATTGCGTTTTTTGTTATTTTTTGAAAATATTTTTCTTGTAAGTATTTTTCTTCAGAGTGTTTTTAGTAAAATTTTAATACTTATATTGGCCATACGCTGAAATTAATAAATTAAACTTAAAACATGCTGCATAAGTTTAGCATTTATTAACATTCTTAAAGTAGAAAAAAAGTGATTCCGTGAAAAATAGTTTAAACTAAATTATTTAAATGGTTTTAATTTTTTTTTTAATTCTTGAAAGCATAGCTTTGAATTCTTCAAAATTTGTGTGATTTGAAAGGATTTTATTTATTTTTAAAAACAAAAATGATAGTTTTTTATTTGATAACTTTCCTGTTCAATTTATTAGAATAAATATCACTGAAATACTTTGTTTTCATTTGAGTACCAATTACTGATACTCAAATTTGGTGTTAATTTTGTGAGAGGCGTAGTCTGCCGGTCAAAAACGAATTATTTTCCATTTTCACAAAACTTCTATGTATATTTTTTATCAGAAATACCATAGGAAATGTTTTTTCTATCTAATGTTTATTTACATTTAAAGATTTTTTTTTATCATACTACACCCTCAATTTTTGGAAGCAACTATATTAATAAAAAAAAGTTTAAAATCCGTTTAAAACAACGTGAAAATAAAAAAATCTTAAATCTCAAATACAACAATATGCATGGTATTTGTTTGGGAACTTTATACTTTAAAACTATGCAAATAAAAAAATAAAATATATCGATTCCAGCGACTGGAAAATCATTTGAAGAATTATTGATAATAATTTATTCTAGGTATTTTTATTCATTAAAACTACTGTAACATCCCTTTTTCGCAATTTTTGACGTGTCCACACGAAACTTTTAAATATTTGAATAAAACTCGTATTTAAACTACTGGACGCGAATATTTTTAATTATTCTAATTACACAGTTGTTATGTAAACTTTTCATCCGATGATACCAAAGTAAACCGATTATTTTAAAACAGAGTTCATACAAAATATACGTACATATTAGACAATATTCGATTTGGGTAGAAAATTGGTTATATCAAAAGTTTCAGCCATTTTGAAACTTGTAAATGAAAATACATTTATTTCAACAACACTTCGGGTTAATAAAAGAAGATAGGACATCGCATTATGTCCTCTGGAAAACAAAATCAGGATAATCTTTGTTTTAATATTCTTTCTAATCTCATTAAAAGTATCTCTAAATCGTATTCTATTTAAAATTACCGTTTCGCTTTACCAGTTACATTTACTTTTGTCTCTTTTGAATTAAAGTATTTTCTTGCTCTGATTTACTGAGAAAGAAATAATTAAGCATTTAGATTAGCATATTCTCAGAAGTTTCTTTTTCCTGACATCTGCCTGAAAAATAAAAGATTGTAATTTACAAAATAATTTCATTACTACTTAAAGAAAATAGTTTCTTATTTAGATTTTTGAGTCTGAGTAGTATATAAAATATGTTTTCAAAACATGCAAAAAGTATTTATTTATATACAGGAGCATATGGCACTGCATTGGTACACCAACAATAGCTTATCCTTTATTTTTTTATGAAATGAAGGTAAAAATATCTGTCTTACGCTTCAGCTGCCAGTTCAGTGACATTGCAATCTAAAAACACCTTTAATAAATATTTAATGTCAACCATGTCAGTAATTGATTCCGAGACTTCTTGCATGGTTGGAAAACGCATTGACCATTTGACCGTAAGGCGGACAAATTTGCATTAAATATAAATATTTTCTTGCAAACAAATAAACTATATCAGTATAAACTTGTGACTTAACATATCCCCAAATAAAGAAATCACAAGGTGTTAAATCACAAGTTCTGGGTGGATAATTTACTGGACCATTTTTTTTCAATAAATTGATTGTGATGGTGGCTGTATGGCAGGTAATACCGTCTTGTTGAAACCACAAATCGTCTAGATTGTTTTTATCAACAGCAGGAAAGAAAAATTCCTTCAACATTGTTCTGTAACGTTTTCCATTGACAGTTACTCTTCGACTATTTTCTTCAAAAAAATATGGACCAATTACTTAACCATCGTGAACTGCACACCATACAGTAACTTTATCTGGATGTTATGGTTGCTGAAGAGTTTCAAAGGGATTCCCATTACTCCAAATTCTGCAATTCTGTTTGTTTGCATAAATGTTTAATAAAAAATGAACTTTATCACTAAACATCAATCAACGGTAAAAAAATGGATCTGAATTGATTTGTTCTAAAGCAAAATTAGCAAATAAACGACGCAGGTGGTGGTCTGCTGGCTTTAAAACTTGAATCAGTTGAATTTTGTATGGGTGTACACCCAAATCTTTTCTTAGAATTCTCCATGTTGTTGTTTGAGAAAGATTTCATTCTTGAGAAAGACGTTTAATTGATAAATTTGGATTATCTCTTACACTTGCTGCTACTGCATCAGTATTCTTTTGTGTAAGTGCCTTTTTTTGTTGTACTGGTACTCTTGTATTGTGTAAAGAAAATTCACTTTTAAATTTATCTACAATACAACGAATAGTGAGTCGAGTAACTGAATAATGTCGTTCATAAATTCATCTTAAATTTCTTTCAGTATTCACTTATGAACACTGATTTTGATAAGACAATTTAATAATTTTGAAACGTTGTTTAAGCGTGTATCTTTCCATGATTAAATAATATACTGTACAGAACAGAAATTACATAAGGAATGTCAAAAAATAATATGCAATGTGGCCATCATAGCCATTTAAAATTGTATCACCCTATTGGAAAACTCTTTATATACTTCAACATAAATCAACCAAAAAGCGGTCGATACAATTTGATCATTTTGTCTTAATTTGTTTTTTGGAAAATATTTTCCAACAGAGTAGAGTATTTTTATACTCTCGAAGCATAAAATTGATAGTTTTACCTTATTGCAACAAAAAATATTAAGATACGGTGCGGTTGGTGTACTAATACGAAAAATAATGATAATTACAATTTACCTAATTTTAAATAATTTTTAAAATATAAAATGTTAAATATCTGAACTGTTAAATGTGTAATCTGACACCGCGTTACTTTAAAAATGGAATGCGGTAAAACCAGGTACCTCAAAAATAATAATGTTTACTTTAATGGTAAAACACAAACCTTTACTTGGTTAAAGTGACATTTTGGGTAATCTGTTCTGAAATTCGACAGTGACAAATGTCCCGGATAAATCCTTTAATTTCTTTATGCTAATATCAAAACCAAAAGTCAGCTATCACTATCACTCTTCATCGAGAGAAGGAAGAACCATATTCATAAAATATATTTATGTAGTTTGAAAAACGGATCTGAAAAATAATAAAAATGGAAATTTGAATACTAAAATGGATCACACCGACAGTCGTTCATAACTCAAAACAGTTCGTGGAGGGTTTCGTGTGGATAAGAGACATAAATTAAATTTCGGTAAAGGAATCTAATTTATATATACTTATTTACGTACTTTGAATTCGTATGGGGATCAGAATCAAAGAAAATATCCTGAAACAGAGAATCATGACTTGTCAATTATGTTAACCTTTTTATTTTACATACCAATGCGCTTTATCGCGTGACAGACATATAAAATGGCCGCTCACGATGTTTTTTTTTTAATTATTCATTTGTAAAAACAACAGAAGATTTATAAAAAAATATGTGAAAGTAGTAGTCTAATTTAAGTGTTTTACAACTAAATAACACTTTTTGTCAACATACCAATAAACACACAAAAAGAGAATTAAATAGGTGCGAAGGTTTTCACGGTCACTGTTATCAATATTATGTATCTTTTTTGGGTAATACCGTGTATGTTGGATTTGATCCGACGTTTCGGCTACCATTGCAGGAGCCATCTTCAGGGAAAACTGTGTGTTTTATAAAGAAATGTATGTGTTTATGTACTAGTAATTTGTACCGTGTCACAGTCAGCAGTAGGCACATTTACATAAACACATACATTTCTTTATAAAACACACAGTTTTCCCTGAAGATGGCTCCTGCAATGGTAGCCGAAACGTCGGATCAAATCCAACATACACGGTATTACCCAAAAAAGATACATAATATTAAAAAAAAATTAGTTTCAAAATAGAAATAACAATATTTATTGGGAGGGGTGAAAAGGATAAGAAAATGTTGTCATTATCATAAGATTAGAAGAAGAACGCATTCTGTTGAGGAGTTTATATATAAAAAATATAATGTATTTACACTTATTTATTTATAAATTTGTTCAAGATAAAATAAATTAAAATAAACTTAGTTTTATACACAACTTCTTTTTTATTTTTTCTACCAATCGGTTTTAAAGCTACCTAAGCTTCTTTATCACGGTATACTTAAGTAATAAATCTTATTCTTTTTTTAGTTTAACAGTTTCAATAAAGACACTGGATTAAATTTAATGCTCTTCATGTTGAAAATAAAATAAATAAATATGATTACTTGCCATTAATTTTAGTAAAATCAGCATAAATGCCGTATGTTTAGCAATACTCACTTTCTGTTTTTTTTTATGAGTTTAATGGTCATTTCTGTAAAACGTGATAAATATTTTATCAAAGCATGAGAATTATAAATGACCTATTGTTGATTTATCGTTATTCATAATAATTTGATATCCATACAAAGAGGCATATCATAATCAATCAATGCTGCATATGAAATTGTTGACATAAATTTGATTCATTTCCATTATTATCCACTAATTTACTTATTTGACAATCGAATTGTCTATCATAATTTTTGAAGAGTACATTATATTTCTCATAATTATATCTTATAATTATTTCAACAATGTGACGTATACTTTGCAATGTTGGACAAGCAAAATTATCATATTTTTGCATTAGTAGTATTTTATTTGATTACAAAAAATTACGTATTTGTCTCCCTTCTCTCAAATGTTTTCCATTTTTGCTATAATCTGTGTAAGTTAAATATACCTTATGATATAAAAAAGATAAGGATATAGTAAAAAAGTGTTGATAAATGAAATTGTATGCACTCTTTACATATCAGATCACAGAAAATTAAGTGAATCGGCAATATGCTAAAACTTACTGACCGTAGTGTAAATTGACACGATTTTCCTATTTAAAAACGCCATCTTAGATATCATTACTAATATTACGTTGCCTTCAACAATTTGAAATACAAGAAAATAGCATATTACTAAACAGTTTTCTGTTCCAAGCTGACAAATTATGACTAATCACAGATGATTATCGACGTGGTAATAACCGACACTATTAAACTATCTCATTGTGACGATTGTTCAAGCGATTCTGGTCGAACATCGGTTGAAATTCACTTCCACCTCATACGTGGCAACATTTACTATATATTAAATGTCTTCACTCAAAACATTTACCCGAATACGATGTTTGGAACCGTTAAATTATTGCAGTTCACAACGGAGTTCTAGTTCCAACTCTTATGTATGGGAGCGAAGTATGGAATTGGAAAAATAATGATGAAAGTAGGTTGAATGCTGTCGAAATGCGATCCCTCAGGCGAATGTGTGGTAAAACGATGTATGATAGGTGCACAAATGTCGAGATCCGTGAAGTGTGTAAGGCTGAGACGTGCATTATTGACAGAATTAAGAAAGGGGGGCTGCGTTGGTTTGGACATGTAGAGCGAATGGACAGCGAAAGAACGACTAAAAGGATCTACGATGCAAATGTTGATGGATGCAGAAAACGAGGAAGACCGAAAAAGACATGGCACGATCAAGTCCATCAAATACTTGAAGATGGACATGTCAGAAGTAGGAATAATCGGCGTGCGTGCATAAGAAGATGTATGAATGTAGAGGAAGCGAGGTCTGTATGCCAAGATAGAGTGTTATGGCGTTCTATCCTCTCTGCCTACCCCTACGGAGAAACGGCGTGATGGTTTGTTGTTGTTGTTGTTGTAAATTATTACATTGATTCATCATCATCATTCCATGTCCGCTCCCTAGTTCGAGCATATGGTATCTGCAAAGAGCCTCCATGAATATCTATCGGCTGCCAACTCCTTTGCGTCCTCCCAAGTCAGGTTCTCGTCCCAAAGTTCTGACATAAACTGCCGACGAACAGGCAGCAGAGGACGTTCAAGACGTCAAGAACCTGATGCCATGCAAAGTAGGCAAGTGTAGTCAAGCCATCAAGAGGCATCCGCAGTATATGGCTTAGCCAATCGTATCGCCTCCGCTTGATGACAGTTCTTACCGGAGTTTGCTGCGTCGGTTCTCTTATTACTTCATTCCTCACAGAGTCAAACCACCGCACACCTAAGATTCTTCTGAGATTCCTATATTTAAAACTCAGAATTTTGGTGTTTTGAGTCCTAGTGAGGTGCGATGATTCGCATCCGTAGAAGAATTTAGGTTTTATGCAGGCGTTATACAGGCAGCATTTGGTTTTTACTGAGTAAATATACGATCTTCAGCATACGTTTTGTATATACGGACCTTGCTTACAATCCGCATAAATTTATTGTGTCGTACGATACTTCTCAAGCATCCAGATATTGCCGAAGCTTTATTAGTTTTTTTATTTTATTTTGAAAGTCCATTTATTAACCCTTACAGATTATTACATTCATTTTACAAAAAATATATATACTTTTTTATTCATACTCCGTTGTTGATAATAATATTTTTTACATCTTTTAATAAGTTTGTCTAAGTCTTTTGTTTAGTTTTGTCAGGCAGTTTATTGTATAGTTTCAGTCCGTGGTTTATTAGTCTCGAATGTCCTTGTCTCGTTTTAGAAGGTTAAATATGATATTTTTCTGATATTCTCGTATTGTGTCCACGTCTACTACAATATTTAAAAGTTTTAGTTCTTCGTCTACAATTACATCAGTGGCTAAATTATGGATAAATTTTAATGATTCTAGTTTAAAGAGTTCGGTTATATTTAATTGCTTAGTTTGTTCAAAGAGTTCTCCAGTTACTGTTGGATAGGGAAGGTAATATACTAACTTTATTTATTTTTTTTGCTGTCTTTGTAATCTATTTATGTCATTTTGATTTCTTGTTCCCCATAGTAGTTGCATATAACATGTTTTAGTTTTTACATTAATACATAAGAATTTTTTCCGTTTTTGGAACAAAATTTTTGATTTTTAAAAAAAGACCCGATAATGTCGCCACCAATTGAATTGTTGTTATAAATTTTCCATGTCAACTGTCTGTCTATTGTTGGACCTAAGTATTTAACATGTTCAATTTTATGTCATTTTTTTCTACATTCAAAATGGATAATATTGCATTTTTTTTATTAAGTGTAAGTAAGTTTGTGTTGGTCCATTTAGTCAACATAGTAAGGTCTTCGTTTATGTCATTGTTTGTTAATACGTCTGTTTGATTTTTATAGAATAATCCAATGTCGTCGGCATACATTATATTTTTTCTTTTAAAATTGTACAGTGATAAATCATTAATATATTAAATATATAATAGTTTATTCCTTCACTTCGGAGTATAGATCGCTGTGGCTCGAAAGTTCAACACTTTAATATTTAAAAAACATAAATTGTTCCACTGTCTCATTATCTATCATCAATTTGCATCTTTTAGGGTATTTAGATATTGTTAAGCTTTTTGTTTTACCGACTGAGATGGTCATGTTAAATGTATGAGATGCTAGATGAAACTTGTGTAAAATGCGTTGTTAATCATCTTCTGATTCTGCTACTATGGTTGCATCGTCGGCGTAGCAAAATAAGTTGATGACTTTACTTCTTATTTTGTAACATATTCCTAGATTTGCCACTGCCTCTATGATCTCTCGTAACGTGTCTATTGAATAATTTGTCAATGCTTAAACCCCTATTATGCGGTTGAAATTATAAATTCTACTTGAAGTACGAGTTACCGTATCAATATCAATAAATTATCCGGACAAGTATTATGTTGGTACATCCTTGCTAACATAGCTGAAATTGAGACAACAGGTCTTGTATTTTGGTCACCTTTACATAATATACGACATTTACCTACATTGTAATGATTATTACGCGTTTGTTCGTCATCAGATTTGTATTAGCACACACGTTGTATTGCGTAATGTATCATGGTACTCAAGAAAACTACAGGGTGGAATGTTGAAAAAGCATCAGGTAAATATCGTTTAAGACATGCTTAATTATTTGTTTTACTGGCAAATAGAACACCAGCACAACAAAACATAATTTATATGTAATGCATGAGTAAATATTTATGTTTATTTTTAATTAAACAATAATAATTTTAAAACAATCAGACTATTATCAGAAAACGTTATTGAATAAATAATTAGAAAACATTAAAAACACTAAAAGTTATATGACAACCGTTAAGGAAAACGCAATTTTGCAGTTTACTAAAAAATAATTTGAAAAGATAATTAATTCATTACTAAAAAAGGAGTAAGTGACAAATAAAAATCATTTTGTAATGCAGGAAAAATGTGAAAAAAATAACAAATTAAAAAGTATTTAAAGCATTTGTGAAAAGGGGTAAGTGACAAGTAAAATTTGTTCATAAATTACAACTGAAATAAAAAACATTTTATAGAAGGGAATATAGAAGCAGAGGCATTTACAGATCTTATTTGATGTATTTTTTTGAGATAGCTGTACAAAAAAAAAATTTTGAACAACTAGTCAAAACCTTGCTTATAAACAAAATGTGTACTAAAATATATTATTTTCAAAAAAAAAACATTGTTTTTAAATCCAGACGTTTACGATGCCACTTTATCTACCCATATGGTTATACATACTGTGTAACAGTAACCATTCTACCTATGCTCGAACATCTTAATTTCTTAAATTCTTCCATCTATTGATCTTGTAAAATTTAAGAGATGAAACCATTATTGATGCGGGTGAGATTCTGACCGAATTATAACGCGTACATACTAGGCAACGCCTAAAAAACAAACTTTATACTTCTTCTTGGACCAAGGGGGTTGACCAAGGTGATTGAATTCAGTTATTGTGTAAATAAATTTGGACGAACTCAAAATAATGTTGTAAATTTAGTTCATTACACGGGAAAAGTATAATGTATTTAAAAAATCACGAATTCGAGAAATAATTTTCTCGCTCACCGTGTAGGATTGTAGATCCTAATTCTGGGAGTGTATCATAATCTTGAGAGCATAATATCATGATCATGGTTTCTCCAGATTCAAGAGCCAGGGCAAACATTAATCTCGTGGCAACAAAGGAACCTGTGCAAACACTTCTGAATACAGAATTTAGGCCGCACAAAGGCTGAGTACTGAAAGGCCAGGATTGGATAAGGAGGAAAGTCTAGAGCCGGCAGTGTCATTGGGGGTAATGATTATTAATACATCACCATTCATAACTAAACCCACTTTGACAGTTCAGCCATGGCTGACTTAAGGCAATTAATCCACTGGGCCATAACAACTTAATCATTTTTTAATTAAGTGTAATCATCGGCGCCGTGATAAACGGAAGCTCACATTGATTAATTAATTAATACGGAAAAAGAACTTTACACTTTACCTTAAATTTTAAATATGCTTTCATTAATAATAAAAAAATTTACCATGCACATAAGATAGACGAGTATGCTGATGACCGTATACTTTTGAAAAGTGATTTTCTTTATTGAGTTTTTTGCTTGTGATTTAATTTATTAAAATAATAAATAGGTACATTTTTATTGACACATAAAGAATAGGTGATCAATCTAACGCTTCGGGTGCCAGTCCCAGGATAATAAAATACCGTGTGTTGCGTATATCAAACCTGAAAAGGACATGCGGTGGTTAAATTTTTTTATGGATATGTATTAAAATATTGTTTTAATGTCCGACGCGTCAAACTTATTATGTCTTGCTAAAATCAATTAAATCGATGTTCGTTCTCCCGTTTTCTGCACCTCAAAACTGAACTGATATGATTATTTTTTTATGAATGAACAGTATCAAAATAAAATATTCTGTCTCGGTACCTTTTGGTTTTTTAAAAATGATTATCATATTTGTAGACGGCAGATAAAACTGGGCGCTTTTATGGGCTTTTGGGTAGTGTCAGCTTCCATAATAAAAAGCAATACGATGGGGATACGCCAATGATAAATATCTATAGTGTGAAAATGTAACTATGCAATAGTCCCATAATCCAATAATAAAAACAATAAATAAAAAATTGTATGAACAAAATTCAGGGTGCGTTTCTTCTTAAAGTACTGATTCCTCGTTTATTCTTATCTTTATTTTTGATAAAAATGTTTTAATTACTATTTTTAATAAATTGTTGACAAAAAAAACAATAATGCCAAAGTACGTTTTGAATAGTAAATATACCTACAAATGTTTGTTATTTTAGTTATAATTAATTAATTACGTGAAATATTTGATTTATTTACTAAGTTGATAAGGTTACTGTATGTATTTAAAAAAATGATTTACATCAATAAAAGCATAAATATTCTAGTCAAATATAATAGCTTAAATCTGACAAATGTTAAACCAAAAGTACAAATAAATACAAAGCCAAAAATAACACATGTTTTGGGGTGGCCAATAAAATAAACAACTCTATGCTAACAAGAGATTACCACCCCATATGTTCGTGTAAAAACACAGAAACAATGTTTAAAGGGGCAAAATAAATCAAGAGAAGGAAATAGAAGCTTTTGGCTCTGATTTGTACATTAAGCAAATCTATCAAAACTTTATTTGTTTTATTTTACTAAAAGCATTAGTAAACTTTGTTTTAGTTTTAGTGTGTATACTGTAAATGTAAAAAAAAAAAACAAATGTATAAATAAATGGAGATGAGGTTGTTTTATTGTTCAGGGTTTAGGAATAGTGAATATTTTATCTCGCGCATTAATTTATTGAATTATATATTATTTTGTATTGTTTTTTGCTTTTTCTTCTTGTACTTATCCTTATTTCCGCTTTATATTTAGCACCCTTGAGGAGATTTTTACAGAAATGGCGCTGTAAAAGTTATCCAAATAATAACAATATGTATTTTGATGTTTTGTTTTATTTTTTTAATACCGTTTAAAGTATTATTGATTGCCTAATTTTCCTCTTTATACACCAAATTTAAATTATTGTAACAAATATATGTTCGTACTCAATTCCATTTATTTTAAGGATATTTTTATTTTGTTTACTGGTTTATGTTTGTAACTTTATATGTTTTATTTATATCTTATTATTTTTTTAAGTATTCAATGCTTTTTCTTTTATTTGAGTTGTTATTTTTATTTTTTTTATTTATTTTCAATGCTGTGTTACATGTTGCTATTTTTCAAAGTATTCAATGTTATTTCTTTTATTTGGATTGTTTTTTTTTTATTGTGTCATATGTTGTGTATTATTATGTATAATTTACTTTATATTTGGTTGTTTTAAATTATTATGGCTTAACATGGGCACAGCCTAAAAACACATAATAGATTCGTGAATGTGCGTACAAATGTAATTTGGAATAAATAAAGAAAAATGTCCCTTGACCTAACTTCATGAGATTCTAAGCGCCTAACTTATAACCTTGGTATAAATATACGCCTAAACATAATGGTAAAAAAAGAATGAAAATACCATCTTTATTCTACCATTATAATAAGTATGGTTTTTCCGTCCTTACTATACTACCATGCCTAACTTTAACCTAACTTTTACCAGCGTAACTTTATGCCAGGCTTACGAGTAAGGGCCTTAGCCTAATGTTGATTTTTTATCAATACTTTTCCATAATAGAAAACTACATAAATAGTAAAAATATCTACATATTGACTTTATTGAAAGTAGCATTGTTACACTATTATTCTTACTATGCAACATCACCTTAAAATACTACAATTCACTTCTTACAATATATAAAAATCATTGTTTGTGAATGATTTTTTAATGCATTTTGTTACTTGTATGTACAAATCTAACCTAAAATGTTTGTTTTTGATTATCCGATCTAGATTTAACATAACTACGTCTGACCCATTTAATTATTTTTAAATTAATTTTTACCCTTTTCATGTTAAAATAACTAAGTTAATTTTTGTTACAGAACTAGACTGACATCATCATGTAAATGGTAAGTTAAAACTCATAACGTTGTTTTTTTTAATCCTTTAATCATTCATTTATTAGACGTGTGTACAATAAATAAATTTGATTGAATGGTTTATGCGGTTTTTTTGTTAAAATTACAAAAAAAAAACCACACAGTCTTTCTCAAAACAGATTATTCTAGTAAAAAGAACTCATAAATCAATTTTGTGCATGTCGTGTAATAATTTTCTCCCATTTATGTAATTTCGCGAAAACGAACATATATAAATTATCGTTCTAAGCATCTAAATATCCTCAGGGGTTTAAATGTTACAAATTTATGAGTGTTACAGTTTAAGTGCATACTATTAAATGTATCTAAACTCTAAACATCCTCTACTTAACCCAGAGGAGAATTAATTTAAGTTACATTCAAATTAATTTTAATAAGGGTTCCCTAATTCATTTTGTTTATGGAACCCTAAAGGACAACTTAAAATGGCAACTTGCATTGTAATTATTCTTCAAATGTATTTTTAGTTTACAGATTAATTATAATTAAGTAACGATGCGTCGCGACGTTTGATTTAATTATCAAAATATAATCCCATGTTATTTATACAGTTTTGCCATTTTAATGGTGGTTGATTAATCCCTTTGCTGTAAAAGTCCTGTGAGCGGGAATCAACATATTAATACTGTAAAGGCATTTTTTTGCTGACTGCAACTCTCCGGAGTTCAAAAGTATCTCTTCTTCTTTAAAATGTGATTTAAATCGAGCTTGCCATTCTATGATATAAAAAATGGGCGCTCTAGCTTTTATTGTGCAAACGTTTTTAATGGTTACGATGAAAATCTGGTTTCTGAATAAAACGAAAAAATCATGAGCTATTTTTCAAAACCACATTGCGATTTTCCATTGTAAAAAATATACAAATCATAAAAAAATAAAACTTATATTGTTTTTAACCAAAAATCAAAACTGAGTCTTAGGTGCTCTCTAAAATTTATCAAGATTTTTCATCACAGTTTGTTTGTTCATTATCATTTTCACCGCTTGTTTATAACCGCACCATTTTCGCGTTAAAAATTAGAAGGCTTGAGGCGAACGAAAGGCGCTTTTAAGCTCCGAACAAACGATATGTGCTTAATCAGACTTTTTCACCGTATTAAAATAACACACAACCCTGCTTACGAACTCTTTTTTACGCGATTTAAAGGTCAAAAATATTGAAGCATTTTATTAGGTAACTAATTGGCCTATAAAAGAACAAAAGTAATGTAATTACTTTTATCCAGAATATATCACCCATTAGCGAGGCAAATTTAAAAAAATGTGTTGGAATATTTTGCACCTGTTTTTTTTTATTAAGCTTTAAATCAAACCCAAGAAGTCGATTTTCGATATTTTTTATTATTGGGGTTTTTTGCAAACAAATAAAATATGTATGTGATCGGCGTGTATTTAAAATGACGACCTTTATATTTGCGCAAAGAACATTTTCAAATCAATTTTATTACATGAATAAACATTTTAAAACGCTGTTTTTCGTCAAATATAGAGTTCCTCTCGTTTTAATGAAACAGATTCGAGTCCAAAAAGTAATTTTCTTTAAATCGAATGTTTAAAAAATTATGTAAATGCTAAATAATAATAGTTTATAATCACTTATCGACTTTTTACGTCTACGTGTTTTAAAAAGTACAGTGTCTTCGTCAGGACTCTGATAAGACTGATATGCAAATAAGTGTAATTGGTGTCCGACGAAGAGACGCGTCCATTTTGAAAACGATAGACATACAAAAATCTGTAAGTGGTTAAATACAACTATGTCGTTATTTTTTTAAATTTATGTTTGACCACCAAGTTATGGCTTTAAATATAAGTTATATTAAAAACATTGCTTGATTACTTAAACAATTTTTGCACTAAGTCATGATTTTTACTGTTTTACTTACACTTTTACAAAAATAACCGTGTTCAGAAACCGGTGGACGTATCAAACTTATGATAAAATGTACTAACAAGTCTTTAAATTTGTGTTGTTTAAATATTTTTGTTTGCGAACCACAATAATTGCTAAGTCAGTCCTTTGTGGTTTCTGTTCACGATCTGACTGAAACAGAGCAACCCTCTGTATTTGCATCAAGTTGATGAGGAAATCGTCGGTTGAGATACCCTTGTGAATATTACAGGAAAACAACCCCTGGGACGAGAAGTTTTAATAGCAATTTGGTGGAAACTGTAAGATTGTGGCTTACAGTGAATAAGGAATGTCTTCTAACATTAATTCCTAATGATTAAATTAGTCGCCGATGCAAGTACTTCTAATTTTAGTACTAAAACGCACTTAAAAGTGCAGTATTTTCTTATAAGGAAAACAACGGAAAATATTTTTTTAAATTATTACTTCAATATTTTATTTTTTTAAGTTTCTTTCGAAACAAGAGAATTTGCCTTTTTTGAAGAGGAACAGCATTAAAAAAAATTTTTTTTTTTATTTTTTTTTATTTTTGGACTCCTGTATTAAGTACCCTTACGTGTCATGTACAAAGCTAAGATATTTGGAAAAAATCATTTTTATTCGTCTTGGAAATGGGATGTTCGATCACTGATTTTGGTTTATTACCTTTATGAGTCCAATCACTATCGTTGCAAAGTCCAAGAAGAATGGCGCGTGATAACTACTTTTAACGACAGTGTGGATATTTGTTAAGGATATTTTATCTTTCTTGCATTCTGCTTCAAGATTATGGCGTTGTAAACTGAAAAATGGGCACTGAAAAATAATATGAATGAAACATAATATTACAGAGCAGTGAAAAATTTTGATATCAGTCGTCCAAATGATATGAGAATAATCTCCAAAGTGGCTTATCAGGTTAAAAGCCCTGTAAATGCCTTGAATTCCATATCACGTTCTTAAAAATATATTCCCTCTCTTTCGCAATAAATTTTAGTTTTTATATCTCCCTAGAATCCAGCCTTTTTTTTGAAAAACTAAAAATATTTTTTTAAATAATTTCCTATTCAAATAAACGCACAAAGTTTTTTTGAGACGTAAAGAGAAACTTAAAGAAGAAACATTTTTAGTCAATTTTAACCAAATAACAAAAGATCGATCAATTTTTAATAACTCAAACACAGTCTTAAATAAGCCGGAGAGACATTTTTCCCGAATAACTTGCCGTAAATAATTCCACCCCTACATTATAGATTCCTCTCCCAACATCGTGACACGTAATCTGAATTGTTTTAGTTAGGGGTTGAAATATCCTGTATAAACCTCCCACTGATCTCCAATCTTCATCAAAATAACTAAAGCCCAAGGAACTTGTATTGAAACTAAAATTGGCAACTGTTTTAGGCAAATCTCAAAGTTTTTTATTAATCAAATCTGTCATAAAATAACAAAAGTAAGTTTTTTCATTATTGCATGTAAATAATGTACAAATCGTTTTGAAGTAGATTATTATATAACGAGGTTGTGAACCGTCCACAATGTCTCGGATTTGATTCTTGACCTGACTTATTTGGTTGGTATTAACATAATTTGAGGGGACACAACAATAAAAATACAACAACATGCAACATAACAACAACTTCTTCGTTATTTTACAAAGAATTAGCCAATAATGTCCATCATTATTTTATAACAAATAAGTCAATAATTTATAGTTTATTCACCGTACACTGCGCAAATATCGCGAGCAGCTTTGGCAGCTTTATTTCTTCGATTGAACGTGAACAGGATATGTCAAAAATGCTCATTTTTGTCTACTTTACATTCCATTTCGAAGGTTTGTAATAATATATATATATATATATATATATATGACACGTAAAAACAAATGCAATATCTTTTACAGTTTTATTTCGAATGCCATATAATTTTTACCAACTTTTTTAAAACTTTTTATGCTAATTTTAAAATTTGGAAAAACGGATACAACTTCTGTTTACACCCTTACTTTTAAAAGTTTGTCATAAAAAATGAAAAATTGATCTGTTTTTTTTTAATTATTATTAATGTACTTTTTAACAACGCCAAATGTTTTTTGTATATCTTGTCATAACACACTGGTTTTTTTAATGGTCTTTAAATTGTTTAACAACATTTGTAAATTTATTTAAATTGTACAGATATTAATTTGTTACAACAGAGATGCAGAACTTTTAAGAGAAAGAAATATAGAAGTAAGCATTATCAGGGCTTACGACCTGTTATTGGCTGATTTGAATAGCCACTTTGCATACTGCGTAACATTCACCGTGTTGCCAATGCTTGAACATCAATATTCTATTTAAATATTTGTAGAATTTCGCTGGTTGACGGTTGTTGGAGCTCGTACCCCAGTTAGAGATTGACAGAAGACACGAGGTGGTCGTTTATTGTGTATTTATTACATGGCGAATAAATAATGCATTATATCGCGCGAGTGTTACGGTGAAAAGAAGTTGAAGTAACTGCACTTGGACTACATGCTGGAATTGAGTGACTGCGCTGAACTGACTCTTCGAAAAGGCTAGGCTGACTGGGGCTGACTGAATGACTGGGCGTTGTCACGCCCTGTGGTCTCTTTGTAGACCGCGTTCTTTTGTTCTACGTGAAATGATTTAGCATTTGTGTGTGTGAAATTCCCCCCCTTCCAGTGAAGTGATCTAACAATACATGAAGTTTTTATATTGATAAAATAGTCAATATTTCTTTCTTCATTGTAGTACACTTGAATCTGGAGTACTGCTGTATACCAAAATACTGCTGATGCTAGTTTTCCAGTTAATGTGATGACAAAGCTATTTTTGAATTTGTTAGTCGATTTTGGCTGGTATCATGGGTACTGAAGAGGCTGAAAATCAAAATGTTGCGCTCTGGTATGAATAAACTGTTGGGATGTGCAGTGTTGTGTGTTTGAAATAACTATCCATCGCAAAAATAAAAAACAATGAATCCTGGAAATTATCTATTTTATTTTTTTGTGCAAACGTTAATGAATCGTTATCACTTACGTTGTATTAGAGAATTTTTAATTTTGAATTTTGAATTTTTAAATTTCCAGATAAAAAATATAAGTATACAATAAATCTACTTAACACCATTTTTATATAAATTTAATACATATATTAACATTTAGTTATCTGAAGATTGATATTCAGCTGTTGTTTTTCGGGTAGTCAATCAATGGAGTAAGGTGATACGTTTTTCGTAGCAAAGAGTAATCCTTGTGAAAGAAAGAAGAGTTTTAGTACAAACCGAATATGTAAAGTTATTATATAGATTATTTCCATGACTTACGAAAATTGGATGTGATGCTTACAGGATGCTTTGATGAAATTATCCTGTTGATAAGATGATTTTTTTGAAGGAGAATATAAGTTTTTTGAGATGTTTCAAAGTACTAAACTTATCATAATAGATTCACAATTTAAGTTATCAGTCAACTTTTGTTAACTCTTGTAAGGCTATGGTACAACACGAGTTGAGATAGGATATCAGAATTTATTCAACAACATTTATTCTAATTATGTAAAAAATAATTAAACGAATAAAAATTATGCCAATACCACAATAAATTTGTTTTACTGTTTGAAAAGAGCACGAGGATGAAACATATAACAAAGAAGACCGTGACGCTATTCTGTGGCCAGTATTTGTGAGAAAAAGACAAAAACGAAAGAGGAAATTCGTTCAATCAGTCAGTTATTGGCAGTAGACGCTCTAGCTGACCGGCGAATGAATGATTTTTAATGTATTTTGCGACAAAAGACCCAAATTATTTTATAATTTTTGTAAATGGTGGAAAAGAAATTATTTAACAGTATTTCTCTTTGTTTTTCTTTTATTAAATGTCTGAACTTCAGAATATTCTTTTTTTGCTTGTGGTACCTGACATTACCGTGCATAAAATAATTTTGTAGCGCAGCCTTTCAGTAATTAATTCAAATGGATTTAAGAAACAATCACATCTCAATAAAATGCAAACACAAAATTATTTAGAGTGAAAACATTCCACTTGCAGTCATTTAAAAAAATACATTAAATTTTTTTTTACCCAAGGGATATATAAATTATTGCTTTCTTGAAAATACACAGAAAAAGTATATTATTTTCATCCACAGAGAATTCAACTTTTCGTGAAAATTGCTTTTTCTCCGTTTTCTTCAGTTATGAACCAAAAACTATTAATCATTTGGTCTTGAAAACAATTATTCTCAAACAAAATCTATGGATAAAACTTTTCTTGAAGAAATAATATTTTCCAATGTCGGCATTTTTGTAAGTCAAAATGGTTTTCCGGAAAAATAAAGAATATTTCAATTTGTCAAAAATTTCCCCTTTACGCCCTTTTAAAGAATGAAAGTTGAGTAAAATAAATTTTGTAAAAGTAATAATTATTTTGATTCTTCGCAATATTTTATTTAAAATTATATCTTAGTATCACTTTGAACATACTAGAAAGCATCAAACCAATATGTATCTATCGTCGTCATTATATTTCCCTTTTCGCATCCAATGGTGTATAGGGCACTTCATTGGTACACTATCTGCCGCGTATCTTGAACATTCGAGGGTAGACTGAAAACTTACGGCACACATCCTTGTAGAACATGAACAAAGTGACCTTTAGAAGTGCAGCAGATGAATATGGAAGCAACATTTTATTCTATACTCATGTGTAAGTTTAAAGGCGATGAGTTCATCCAGTGCATTTTGAGAAACGGTAGTATGAAGACATATTTTAGTGCTATTTCAACGCGAGTTCAACAGCGTGCTGTTATCGAATTTTTACCTGCTTAAAAAGTAACTCCTACTGAGATTCATCGTAGTTTAATGGCTATTTATAGTGACGATGCTGTTGACAGTCTAGATGGGTAAAATATGGAGGTACAGGCAACTGTTCCTGTGGAATGCTCATTCAGTTGGGACTGTGCTTCCTTCCGAGAGGAACGCATACGTTCTTTTGTTTATCCTCCCCTTACGGGGATGGTATTCGGATCTTCTGCTTCTGACCACCCAGGGAGTCCTTTTTTATTCAAGGCTGTTCTCTCATTGTGAATATCCGTGTTTTTACATATGTTTGTTGTTTTACTACAGTTTTAAGAAATTGTTTTTGTTTATTTGGATACGTTTATTGATGTAAATTATGTTTGTAAACATATATTTTTTAATAAAAAAATAAGAAGCGTTAAGGGGATCCTGAGGGGTGGAGATGACGTGTTTGCCTCTGTCCATACGTCTTCTTCTCCCCTCCTTAATCTGTATAGAGTTTGAATTCCTTAGGAATATTTATAATAAATTTCCTCTATGCGCAACTGACAGAGAGTCCCCCAGAACTCTATAACAGCTGCGAATAGATGTTGGGCTTAAGGATCTCCCTTCAATGTTGACAAGTCTACAATTAATCAATGGGAAGTAAAGTTTCATGGTTGCAAGCCTGGAAAAGCCATAAATGTTTATAGAATACGCAATGGACAGTGTCACTGCCACAGACAATAAACATCGCTGATTTGTCCAAGATTTTAATAAAAATGACCGGTGAATCCCGCAAAAACGTATCGCAAACCATATAAGAATATCCAAAGAACGTGTTGGCTTCATTATTAAGCAATTCAAATACCGTAAAATCTTGCAACATGACAACGCTTGTCCACACCCCTCGCGCGCAACTGAAGGGGCTCCGTGAAACCTGAAGATTGGACCGCTTCCACACCCTCTCTTTTCCCATTATCTAGCGCCTGAAGTTTCTTTTTTCTCTTTTCAAAATATACTTTACGTGTAATCATTACACCTCAGATGATGAGGTGAAGACTGCTATCAAATTCTGGATTTGAGAAAAGCCAAAGAAAATATTTTCTTTCTTATGATTTACCCAAATATTTCATTTTGAAAGCCATTTCCAACGAATTGTAAACAACTAACTATTTGAAAATGGAAATCAAGTTGGGGTAGAATGGGATTTAAGCCGCGGACCTTTGAGCCGTGAGTCTGTGACACTAGCCATGGGACCACAACCCGTTTTCGGTTTTGTATATACCTAATACGAGTACGGCGTAAAATAAAAATATTAGAATGGTAATTATTAATACGTAAAAAATAACCACATATTCCTGGTTTAAGCCGAAAACGAAAGAAATAATCAAATAACAATGTATCAAAGCATCTGCCAGTGTCAAATACGGCAGCGGGGCTGAAGATAACAGATCGTAGCGTATTTAATAGGCTGAAATCGGAGGTAATTATCAATCATTATTTTAACAACTCTAAGAACGTTTATAAAACGCTTTAATCGGCCGGTATACCAAATATTAGTTATAAATTTGATAAAGCTTATTTACGGACGTTTTATATCGCGGGCCCTAAATGTACTAACTTATAAATACATCTAACCTCATTTTACCATACAACGCAGTGTCGTAACGACAATATTGACTCACTTTGCCTTATCGCCCATCGATTTTCTCATAAAATGTCACCTTATTTCCACACGCTGCTTCAATAATAACTAATGTCATTTACACTCATATGCAGAAACGATCACACCCATAAACAAAGAGATTCTGTGATTCTAGCGTTAAGAATAAATCTGACAAAGCTTTGTTGGGTCATACAGTTTTATTAGCACCATTGCATTGGGGTGAATGCCTCGAAAATAGCGCTATATTCGTCAACCAGAATTGTTTTTTGCTATCAAGAAATGTGTATGTATTTGCATTAAGAAAGGTCCAACTTCTAACTATTCTTTAATATTTCTCTGCAGATGTTTTAAGCAAAAAAACTATGGATTTGAGTTGAAAATATTCAATGCTTTGAAATTTAAAAATCTTAAAAAAGAACTAATGTGATTGTTTCTTTTTTATTTAAATATATTTTTAAGTACGTTTATTTTATTTTCCTTTTATTTTCTTAATTAGTGAAATGGAACAGTTTCCAAGTTCCCCTACAATATATAAATATATTTTTTATTTTTTCAACTTATTGTGCATTATTTTAATTGTACATTAGTGGGCTTATTGCCAAATCGCAATTTCTTCCAACCAACCAGTAGAATAAAAGTTTTATTTTTATAATTCAAATTATGAGACATATTCA
Organism: Micrasema longulum; assembly: GCF_059751315.1. Classification (NCBI taxonomy): domain Eukaryota; kingdom Metazoa; phylum Arthropoda; class Insecta; order Trichoptera; family Brachycentridae; genus Micrasema; species Micrasema longulum. Next base: position 133,373 of record NW_028278292.1, read on the forward strand.
ATAGGAAAAAAAACTAAAGATGTATAAAAATAGAAATATTTGTATTTGTGTATAAATTATATAAAATCAATGCCATTACTCAATGGGAAAAAGGAAAAGAAAGGAAACAGGAAAGAAGAAGAGATTAAGGAAGAGATAGGAGATGTTACGACGTGATTTAAACAGAGATACTGTAGTAACATCTTTGATGGTGGATGGGAGATGATTCTACAGTCAAGCTGCATAGACACTATATGAAAAAGAGAAGAAAGAGGAATTGCGGATGAATATTAAGAAAGTGCTTTGAGAATAAGAACGAAGAGATTAACCATGAGCTGAGAGCGTTGAAATTTTTCTTAGAAGTATTTAGGAGCGTTAGAACTATGAAGTATATTGAACAGAATTGAGAGGGAGTGATAGTCTCTTCGCTGTCTAATTTTGAGCCATTTGAGTGCCTACGATAATCAGAAATGTGGTCATATTTTCTAAGACCAAAAACATACCTTATGCATGTATTCTGAAATCGTTTAAGTTTATCGAGTTGATCACAGCTTAAATCAATTAGCGTAATCTAGAATGGGTAGTAATGTGTAGAAATGTTCGAAAACAAGACTAAATTCTCATCTCTCGGGAGTCATTGAAATTAATATGTCTATTTATTTTTCTAAATGTTCTTAATCTCAGTTTTAATATGTCACTGTAGTTATTTTATTAAAGTCGATGTATATTTTAGTTTTTTTTTACTCTTCGACTAAGAAATGGGTAAATATGTTTTTTTAAAAACCGATCTGCATATTATTTGAGTTTAATTTATTATTTTTAACCAAAAACTCGTATACTTAGCTAAATTATTCAAACAAGTGTTTCTGTCTCATGAGTCAAAAGTCCAAATGGATGTTATTTGTGTTGTCCTGTAATATCATATTGAATGAATATGTTTAAATTTAGCTTTCTGATTTATAGGTACTACCCCAGCTCATCCTATTTATTGTTCGTCGTAAGTCGCAACTGAAAGTCTTGCAAGTTGCGATAAGTTCGTACCAAAAAAATTGTTGATTCCAGAAATAACTTTATTTGGCTTTTTAAATGCTCAACACCCCTATCTTGCTTTTGCGATCCAAAATGCCCTTTACATAGCCTCCTTCAAAAGTGTCATCGCTTGGGGTGGAAATAATATCTTAGAGCTTTACTTCACACTGCTATACTTTAACCGTACTTTAATATTATTTCGTAGCCTTGTCTTTTTGCCGGTAAAGTATAACGGATTGAAGAATAACGTATTTTATATTTATAAGTAGAATTTTGCTTAGAAAGGGAGAGACCTTTAAGTGCGAAAGGATATTAATCATTCACACAGATCCGACTCTTTTTACTTTAGTAATTCCCGGAAATTTATGTTACTACTGGGACACAACTGAAATGATAAAATATTTTTTAGAGTTTGCGTTTTCATAATACAAAATAAAGTAAAATTCTTCTTACTAGAATTGTGAAATCAGTTTTATAGATTAATTTAAATGACTTGATTAAAAGTTGAAGCTGCTCTGTGGTAAATCATTTCCACAATCTACTGTTTTTTCGTTACATTCAATAAATAAATTGTAATTATTTGAATTCATTTGCTTGTGATGAAAAATATTAATATGTTATTTTTTATTTGATGTTCCGACTATTCTCTAACAATTCCGACTATTCTCTAAAACTTTTTTAATGTCCCCCAGCGTAAACTCAGAAATAATGATATTATGTTCCTCGGTCATCATAGGATTTAATAGTTTCCAGGAAATTTTACCCAGAATGATCACACTTGCTAGCGAAAATCACGATCTGAATGATTTGCGTGTAAATGAAAAAACTTTATTTTTTATAATTGCAAAAAATATTCAATGGAATCGGCTTGTGATCCTGTGACTAGCATCGTGGACTCACGGATCAAAGGTCTAAGGTTTGCATCCCGCTTTACTCTAACTTGATTCCCATTTTCGAATAGTGAATTATTTACAACTCGTTGAAAACAGCCACCAAACTTTAAATATTTGGGTAATTGGTAAAAACCCAAATTTTTATTTTTTCTTTTAAAAAATATAAATATTTGCTCTTATAATCATCTGTCCTAACAATATCGGTAATTTTATTTTACTTGTCTTCTTTTTGTATTTCAATGTTTTGTTCCTGGTTTTATATTACTGTATATTTCGTTTTAATTATATAATGTTTCAAATAGGGTCTGTGCCAAAACTGTTGTAAATTTAAACTATGTTTTTTTTTTTTTTTATTTAGTGCACAAAATACACAAATTGACATAGACACAATTATATGTTTTTTGTGTCCCGACTTGTTAGAAAATTCCGCGTTAAGTCGGGACTCTTCGATATATAAATCAAAAATATTTATTTACACATTAAAACAATAGACGGGTAATCAAAACAAAATGCAAAATAATCAAAACAATATGCAAAATAATCAAAACAATATATTTAATAATAATAGAAAAATAAACAAAATAATAATAGAAAAATATAAATAATTAAAATTTATACACGTCGAAAAATGGAATGTAGAGACGTTAAATAATAATACGTTTTTTTTTATATGATACTAATTTTGTAAACAACTTAGAATAGGAAAATATCTCGTTTTTATTACATTTTCAAACTAATAAAGGTCTTAGAACTACCGTCCAGTAAAAAAATTTTTTTTGCTAATTATTAGCGGCATAAAAAATATTTTTAAAAATGTAATTTTTAATTCGCGCAAAAACGGTCATCCCATTGGCCACGCCCCTAATACGTCACGATTCAAGTTTATTTGTGTAAAACCACTTTTAACACCAATATTTCATGTCAACTTTGCCAAGAATCAAATCCGAAACCTCGAACACGATGCGCGAATGCATCATTCACTACACAATGAGACGGACTTATCTCCACTCGATTTTCTTCCTGAGGGCAGCCATCGAGTCAACTGGTCCAGAGTTCTAGTTTGATTTAACACAAAACTGAATAGGAAAATACCACTATTTTTTTACATTTTAAAAATAATAAACGTTTAAGAAATACTGTCCAGTAAAAAAAAAATTTTGCCAATTATTAGTAGCATTAAAAATATTTTTAAATTTGAAATTTTGAATTCCCGCAAAAACAGTTATTCTTTTGGCTACGTGCTTAATACGTCTTGATTTTGTTTATTTGTTCCTGGCAATTGAATTTTTTTAGAACATAATCACAAATCTTGACGTCACAACAATCAAGACAAAAGACGTCGCGTTTTTCTAGAAACGTATTTTTATTAAATTTATGTATGAAAACGATTCTTCACAATATCCATATATTTTGAAAATACCATTAAATATTCTTAATCTATTCCATATATTCTCATCGGTATACGCAGTATGTGATATTTCCCTTTTAAAGCAGTGTATCAGCGGCAACATTGACCAACTGACATTTTTTTATTCTAACCAATCCTTATGGATTGATATATAAACAAGTATTTAAAAAGTTAAATAATATTACGACATAACGACATTAACAAGTGTTTTGTTATCATACATCATCATTCCCTTTACGTGCCTAATGGTGCATAAAGCACTTCATTGGTACACCAATCGCGGTGTATCTTGATCATTTTTGTTACATGCAGGTAAGATGACCAGTCATACGCTTCAGGTACCTGTCTAGGGACTGTGAAATATTCTACTGCAAAAATACCTTTTCAAATAAATGTTTTATGCCAACCATGTCAGGAATCGACTCTGAGACCTTTTGCATGGTAGGCAAATGCGCTGATCACTTCACCGTGAGGCAGAAAATTACATAATTTTACATAACATTCCATTGTATTTTCTAATGGTCAAATCGTATCTGAAGGGCGTCGGAGTTAAGAAACTTAAAAATAATGATAATTGGTTACACATCAACTCTATGTGCACGCATCTATATATATATTTAACACACATGCTGGGATGAGGCGTTCGACTTTATTTGCTACCTACGGGGCCCTTGCTAAGGTGTTGCATTTGCCTACCGTGGGTACCGATATTGTTTGCAATCGCCACAATAACAACTGAACTGAACTGAATTTTTTGACAATGAATTTGAGGTTTATAAGAATGAGTGAAGAATCATTAAATGTTATATTGTCATTAATATTATCATTAAAAATTCAAATTTCAAAAGACAGTCACCAATTAACATTGATTTCAAAATCAAAAATAGTTATGATTTGTATATCTTAAATAGAATATTTATATCGCAACCATCTTTGCAATCTAGTATATATAAAAATAAAAAAATACTTATGACGGACTCAACAGATATTACGGGCAACTTACATTACGAACATAACAATATAATTATTGATGAAATTAACCAACTGAATAAATGGGACTGGAACAAATATAACTTAAAGATTGTTCACCAAAATATAAGAAGTATGTCGAATTTGGATATCTTTCTGATTTTTCTAAACAACCTCTCATGTGAATTTGATATTATTATTTTATCTGAATGCTGGTTGGATCTACACTACTTACCCAGAAACATAAACAAATACAGCAAATATCACACAAAAAAATATATAAACAAATGTTCTGGCGTAGTCATGTGTGTCAAATTAGGATTACATGTTAATGTAGAAGAAATTGTATGAATGCAAGCAGATTGTTTAAAGATTACCATAGATCAAAATTTTTCATTGTTGGCTATTTACAGGTCACCATCTTTTCAAAACATTGATCCATTTCTAGACTCCCTCGATGTTATCTTAAAGGATATGAATAATACAAGAAGTCGGGTTGTTATTGGAGATACCAATATCAATACCATACTTAATAAACACAGTCAAGCTAACGATTATGAATGCTTCCTTGCGGAACATGGATTGAATCTAACCTTAGACTCCCCCACAAGGGAGCGAGGTGAGAGCAAATCATGTATTGACCATATTATCACCAAACACATTTCAAACTTCGATACTTTTATTATTCACTCTGATATAACAGATCACCACTCTATTGCGATTTGTATCAAATATATAAATCTTCCAACTAGAGAAAAGATATCTTGCATATCGACATTGAATTACTCTAGTTTTCTTAATGATTTTCAAAGAGAACAATGGGAAAACGTTTACACGGAGACAGATGTTGATAAAGCAATGGATGTGTTTGCTCAAACCTTTAACCACTACATTTGTAAACATACCGCTCTCAAGTTTGTTCCACATAAGAAACTAAAATTAACTCCTTGGATCACCCATGCTCTTGTCAAATCTATTCACAAACGTAATGTACTACACCAAAAAGCTAAAAAACATCCACATGATATTACCGTACAACAAGAATATAAAAACTACAGAAATAATTGTAAAAAATTTATAAGATTAGCCAAAGAAAAATACTATAGACAACTCATCTACGATAACAATAATTTTAATCCAAGTCATGTGTGGAAAATAGCTAAAGAGATTACTAAAACAACAAAGAACAAAACATCATTTTTACACAAAATTGATCTAGATAATAAAACAACAACTTCAGATACCCAAATAATATCTAATTATGCAAACAAATATTTTACTTCCGTTGGTGAATCCTTATCTGAAAAGATTCTGAAAGAAACAAAATCTAACGAAGATACTCTTTTTAATAATATACCTTCTACTTCACTACTACAAAAACTAGATTCTATTAAAACAACGACTGATGAAATAATAAAAACCATTGACTGCCTAAAACAGAGTAAATCTATGGGCCCAGATAAAATCACATCCAAATTAATAAAATTGTTAAAACATGATGTAGCAAAACCACTAACATATATTTTTAATCTTAGTTTTGAATGTGGAGTATTTCCTAAACACCTAAAGGAGTCAATTGTGATACCTTTGTATAAAAATGGTGAGAAAAATCTAATTCAAAACTACAGACCTATCTCTTTACTAAACACAATCTCTAAAATAATTGAAAAAATTGCCAAAGCTAGACTAAGCTCTTTCATTGAAAATATTTACCTTCTCTCTGATAATCAATATGGTTTTAGAAAGGGCATGGGTAAGGAAAACGCGATAGCAAACCTAACCCAAGAAATTGCTAAACATCTCGATGGTGGTAAAAAATGTATGGCAATATTTTTGGACTTAGCTAAGGCTTTCGATACGATTTCCTTCAAAATTCTCTTAAAGAGACTAGGAAATTTGGGTATAGCAGGAAACCTACACAATTGGTTTGAAAGCTATTTGACCAATAGAGTCCAAAGAGTTAGGGTGAACGACACTATAAGCTGCCCTGCTAATCTTAATTTTGGAGTTCCTCAGGGTAGCACATTGGGACCACTACTGTTCTTGGTATATATTGATGATCTCTGTACGAGAGAGTCTTTGGGCAAGTTGTTTTCCTTTGCTGATGATACAGCTATTGTTTACAATGCCTCAAATTGGTTCGAGCTCCATAAAAAAGCAAGTACTGATCTGACAAGGATTAAAAAATGGTTGAATAACAATTTGCTTACTTTGAATTCAGAAAAAACAAAATATATTTGCTTTAGCATAACTTTGGCAGGGCAACCACGTACCAATTACGATTTACAGCTGCACCAATGCCACGGTGAATTAAACTGTAATTGTGTACAGTTGGAATCGGTCACAAACATCAAATACCTAGGTATTAAAATTGATAGGTGTTTAAGGTGGAATTTTCAAATTGAAACGATTTTATATAAGATTAAACGCTTGATACATTTTTTTCTACCTCTAAGGAATATACTTAGACCCAGAGACTTAAAATCCTTCTACTTTGCACTGGCAAACTCTATCATGACGTACGGTGTAATTGCTTGGGGTAGCTGTACCAAGACAGAGTTGGACCCAGCAGCAAAAGCACAGAAGTCATTGATAAGAACCATTCTAAAAAAGCTTTTTAGATATCAGAGTGATTCTTTATTTAAGGAGTTTGCAGTGCTTGATATAAGACAGCAATATTTACTGAGAGCAGTGGTGGTCACTCACATTAACAGAGATATACATCCATCAGTTGCCTATCAATATGAGACTCGGAGTTTCAGTAACGATCTGATTTCTCGACAAATAGTTAGAACTTCCTTAGCACAGAGACAATACTCCTACATAGGACAAAAGCTTTATAATATAATGCCAGAGTCATGGAAATGTTGCAAGAACCACAAGCTAAAGAGGTTGCTGACTACTTTCCTTGGAGAAATTGGTCGCAGGGAGTCTGAGGGGTTAATGGCGGCTGTTAGATGGCCAACACATGTTTTAATTTAAATTGTTAATATATATTTTTAGTTTTTTGCTGATTTAATTTTTTTGCTGATTTAATTTTTAAGATCCTCATGACTTTTTAACTTGTTTTAACTATGTATTTATTTTTTTAAAATTTTTATTACATCTTTTACTTTATTTTTTAATATGCTGTTTTTTTTTTTCTTTCTTTAAATATGCTTTTTGCTATACAACATACATTCATTTTTTCATTATGACTTTAAATATGTTTCTTACTGTGTATTATGTTTTTATGTTTTCACTGCATTTATTCCTTTGTTTTAATAATTTATTTTTTTGCTACTTTTTTTTTACCACATTTTTTACTATGTTTTTACTACATTTTTACTATGTTTTTACTACAATTTTACTATGTTTTTACTACAATTTTACTATGTTTTTACTACATTTTTTACCATGTTTTTACTACATTTTTTACCATGTTTTTCACTTTGTCCTGTATCTTTATAACTGTTTCTATAAATTGATTACTGTTTTTTATATTTTTTTTGACTGTTTTAGAACGGGGTAAATAGCCTTAGTTAGACAGTCAAAGCAACTTTACATAAATTATAATTTTGTGTATGTAATATAATGATAATAAATAAATAAATAAATAACTGGGCGTGTGTACATGTGATTTTTATACTCCCCCGCGATCGCAAAGAAGATATTTTGCAATCAATAACTATTATCCACTATGCTGTGTAATTCGACACGTGCCCCTCCTTTCTGACAAAAAGATTGGATCTGATCCTGACTGCCACGCCACAAAAGTTTTAGACAATAAAGTTGCCAGAACCCAGAATAAGGTGGGTGATTGCAGTCATTGTATTTAATTATGAATTATTATTCTCTTACTGCAGCTAATAATGCATGGCGCACTGTATTCGTACACCACCTGCAACAAAACTTTTTTTACGAAGCTAATATGGTCAGTATTACAGTTCAGATACCAATACAGGGACATTAAAATATTCTGATGTAACACATTGGCAATTACGTGTCAACTGTGTTCTGTGGAAATCGTACCCGAAATCTTTTGTATGGTAGGCAAACGCGCTGACCATTTGACTACATTAAATTACTCTAATATGAGTTTGAATTCTCGATCCTTACCTCTGTTTTGTATAAATACATTAAATTTCTAAATGAAGATACCGGTATCAAAGATGTCGCAAAAGCGATAAAACTAGCCGCTAGATATTCCGAATTTCTGGATTGAAGTATCACTCGTCTTTTATTTCTATGATAAATTTTATTTAAAATTACGTTTATTGTCTGAAGTACAATACCATTTTCTGCAAACTCATAAATATGGCGACCATTTAACCTCTATTTTCATCAATCTAGCTCATTCAATAGAACACTAAAGACTTTTCCTTTATTTAATACTTAGAATACTACCTTTCTTTCCGCTGAAAAATTACCCAGTAATTTACTAAGCAAATCGTTGCGCCTGGATATGAGCAATCGGCATAACAATCAAAATCGTGTTATAAAAATTCTAAAACACTTAGGTTTTTGCATTTATACATCAGCTCTGACGATTTATCAACACACGTTCTTCTAGCAAACTCGTTTATTGTAACATGAAGTATTACTTGGCCTTTTTTAAAAGACTTGAATTCTGATTAATGCGACGACTTTTATACATAAATTCTGGGTAATAAAATTATTACCTAAATTTTGCCTCCCATTTTAAGAAATGAGATCCACATAAAATCTTTTTTGATAAATAGCAAAAACTTACATATTTTCGTTTTGAAATTGCGTTTCATGACAACGTTTTTTTTGTTTTTTTTATTCGTATGATTTTATCGCAAAATAGAATTTAAAAAAATTAGAGTATGAAACATTGACATAACTTATCACTTGACACGCTGTATAACATTTCTATGTTGATTATTTTTTTGTAACTTGAAGGCAAGATTATCAGTCTTGCGCTTCGGGTATTAGTCCTGGGACTATGAAATATTCTAAAAACACCTTTTTGAATAAATATTTCATGTCACACATGTCAAGAATCGAACTCGAGACCTCTTGCATAGTAGGAAAAGTGTTTTTGAAGTGAATTGTTATTTTTTATAAATTCAAAGAGCTTAAATTGTATTTACCCTATTGCATATTTGATGCAAAAAAGATTCTTAGAAATTATTTCATTGACTAAGAAGTGAATAAAAAACCTCTGAAATCATAAGAATCATCAAACCCTTATCCGTTTATGATGGTGCATAAGACACTGTATTTTAAAATAAGATTCACCGTTTTTAATCATTTGTTACTAGATGGTAAAGTGATTGGTCTTACAGTTCATGTATTAGTCCAAGGACAATGAAATAATACATTATAAAACCATTTTTTAAAACAAATATTTTATGCCGGCCTTTCTAGGAGTTGAACCCGGGATTTTTAGCTTGAAAGGCAAATGCACTAACCACTACACTACAAGGCGGGTTTTTTTAAGAGATTTTTAATCCAGAATGCTCGTCCTGGGTTCCGGTTTTATTGCGCATACAAACACCTGAAATCTTTTTAATTTTTAAAAAATTACCCGATTCAACATAAATTTTTTGCATTCTCCATCAATTGTTTATAGTTTTCTTGTGATATTATTGCATTTTTTAACACACAAAATATGTTACTATCGTCAACAGATTTTCCGCACTTTTTTAAAAGAAAAACTCTTGCATCTACCCATAATAAAACATTCGTCTTTTCATGTCACATTGTTACTTACATACGAGCATTCAAATAGTTAAAGCATCCTTTTTTAATCTTGGTTATGTTACTATATCCCACTTTCACAAATTCCAAAGATAATCGACACTCTACCCCAACTTGATTTCCATTCTCTTATAGTGGGTTATTTACAACTCGTTAAAAATGACCCGTAAAATTTTAATTGTTGGGTTAATTATAAGAACGCTAATATTTCTTTTGAAAAAATTCATAATTAATAATAATAATAAGCTCTCTTCTATACCGTTTTCAATACAAATACACGTTTAAAATTACACTTTTTTTACACACGCATCCACACAAACGCACACTTATCATTTCATTTACACACGCACATACAAACACAATCGTCCTAACTCAACCTAGGATTTTTAATTTCATAATATTGGGTCTTATGTCTCAAAAAATGTGTAAAAAACTACTTATAAGTAAATTAATAAATACACACACACACACACATGAATACAAACGTCAAACACCTACAATTTTGTAAACTCTTTTCTTTTAATGATGTAATAACTTATATTTACATATAAGTTATTAATTTATAAATACTTAGTATACTTCCACTCATTTATTTTGACTAATTAAATGACAGGTGTCTGACAATCTGAAGATGCCCATTAGAGGGTGAAAGCGCTAATTGGTCAAAATAAATAAGTGGAAGTGTACCAAGTATTTTTTAATTATTAACTTATTTGCAAATATAGGTTATGCCATCATTACAATGGAATTTCATCAAGAATTGTCAATAAATAATTTAAATAAAATAATGTGTGCTCTTTTTTTATATACAATGTATTATAAGTTTAACTAAGGATTTTTTTAATTGGCTCTAGTATTTTAAATAAACTTCTAAATCCCAAATAAAATTGAACGAATAAAAAAAAAACATATATTTAATTAGAAGATTCGATGAAATAACTTAATTTCTTAATCGTTTTTTGCTGTTTTGACATACATGAAAATCTGTTATTATTATGTTTCAGTAACGGAACGGGGTGTGATTTGTTTACTTTAAAAAATAGGATATACATGATTGCCGTTTCCTTTGTATATTAAACAATATTTAGTTCAAGATTAAGCAGTCCTATGATGAAATCAAAATAATCCATTAAATGCACTTAAAAAGGCGCTAACTCATATCTGCGATAAATGCACTGTATACAGCCTAAAACAAAAGACTTGTAAATTTAATCACAGTATCTACTAGTTTATTGAAAATTCTTACATTGAATCAGTTCATTCATCTTTTGCTAATTAAAACGAACTAATTGCTAGAATTAAGAGTATAAATTGTTGTATCGGATACTCATTAAGTGGTAATCATTTTCTCTCGTCTCATTCTCACAACTCTTTGGTCCTAAATAGCCAATTAGTGTCTATGTTCTCAAAGACAGCTTGTTTTTCCAGCTCATTCTCTCCACCGTCGCTTTATATCTAGATCTAGATCTAAAAAGCTAGCGCTAAGTCCCCCCCCCGCTGTGCCTGGAGTACTTTGTCTTCGTGTTTCTTTATTTACCAAACCGTCTCTTTTTCAGCCCTTAACAGCGAAACAATACTATATACTAGAGAGAAAAATCTCAAAGATAAAAAATATCTAACACAATTAGCTAACTGTTAACTTTCTTTAAGTATTATATTTATTACATATTGTTTTTTGTTTATTGGCAAAACTAAATTGTAATTCAAATAATATTTCATTTTGTTTCACATTTATCCATCCATACATATACTCATAGAATTTTAATTGTCCAAAAACCGCATACGCACATCAAACTGAAGCCAACAAAACTACTCATTAATAAGTAGTTTTACGTTTTAGCCATTAGTCACTCTGTAGACGTCGCGTCGCTTATATTTGTACGCAACTACCGATTGAAATGCAGTTATACTATTTTGTCCGCCCATCAAAGAAATATAGACTAATTGAAGTTTTCCATATATAAACAAATGCAATGAAAAAAAATCGTATCCGTGAAAAGCCACTCCGTATTATTTCACTAGTAAAAAAATAAAATATAACAATAATAATGAAAAAAAACAAATAAAACGATTATTTTTTTGTTGAATCTGTCTTAAAGAAATTATTTTTGTCAGTGGATGCACACGGCGTTACCCCAGATCAACCTTTCATCCTTTCTAAGGAAAAAACATGTCGAGGTGAAAATGGCTATGTATTTAAATTCAAATATACATTTATGGCATTAACGTTTTATTTACTATCAAGTGATAGCCAAACGTGTTTCCCTTTTTTCCCAAATTTAAAAAAGAGTTACAAAACTAGAGCAAACAGTAAGGTCATAAGAAATAATATTTTCTGCTCTATAAGTAATTATGTTTGCTTTGACGTTACATACATCATTTGATTACAAGGCTTTAAAACATGAGCATTTTCAACCCCCTCTTTTGTTTACGTTGAATCCTTTTGTTTGCGTTCAATCGGGGGAATAAAACTACCAAAGCTGCTTCCGATATTTTTACAGTGTACGGTGAAGATGCTATGAATAAATTTATTGTAAAATAATGAAGAAAAATAAATTGTCGACTAATTTGTTGATGGTAAAATATGTTCTGTTCGCTTGCGTTTTCTTTGCCTTATTTTATTCATTTCTAAAGCCTGTGTTTTATGTGCTGTTTATTGTCTTGCTAAATTACATTTTTTTAAATAGTAAATATTTATTCTTAAACACCAAGTAGAAAAAATGTACTTATGCACTTTGGCGGGCCAAAAGCAATATCTTCCGGCTCACAAAAAAACAGCATGGCTAAAAGAAAAATAAATAAAAATATTCTATTTTCAAATATGTATCTAAGATCCCCAGAATTTCCAGAATCCTGAACTTCCTGAGTTTTACTCCTTTTTTTCTTTTTCTTTTATATGTTTTTTTCTTTCCTTCATTCTTTTTTCTCTCTCCTTCCAAACACATTATCTGATCCCACATTCTTTATCATTTAACATGTATAGAAAAATGTATGTTTTCTATTTTATTAAAGTTAATATGTGCAAGCCTTATCTCCGAATTAAAAAAACAGCTGTTATTTTTAATTAATTAGGTTTTTTTTTTTTTATTTATTTACAATTTTAAAAAACCCGTTAGGGTTACATTAGAAATTTAATATTGTCTAGTCATTTTATGTCTCGTCTAGTCTAGTTAGTTCAGTCATCATGTGCTTTTTCAGATTGATTTTAAATTTGTCTCCATTAAAAGTTTTCAAGTAGTAAGGTAGGTCGTTGTAGTGTTTAAGTCCATTATGTAGTATTTTTGACTGTCCTGTGTTTGTCTTTGCTTTTTCAATATGATAGTGTTTTTGTTGTCTGGTGTTATATTTATGTATGTCAGCATTTTTGACTAATATTATGTCGTCGTCTTGTATGTTTCCCAGTGTTATTTTGTGCACAATTTTTAAGGTTTCAATTTTAGTCAAGTAGTTTATGTCAAACTGGTGTGTTTTTTTGTACAGTTCAGTCGTAGAGGTCAGGTAGGGTAGGTTGTATGTTAGTTTAAGAATTTTATTTTGTTGTCTTTGTATTCTTGTTATGTCTGTCTTGTTACCAGTTCCCCAGAAGGCGATCATGTAACTCAATTTACTTTTGACATAGGCTTTGTACATCATAATTTTTTCCTTTCTTGATATAAAATCTTTAATTTTGTAGGAGAGGCTATGTAGTGATGCCATTACTTTAGTGAGTCCGTCAATTCAATTACATAAAAACAATAATAACGTATCCCAAACTCTGTGAGGCCAAGGACCCTGTGTTGAGTTGGGATACAACATAATGGAAAGTGGAAGCATGCACATAATTAAATGAAAGCAAAAATAAATTTTAAATATTTAATTACATGAACATACATATATTTCAATAAACATCTGGAAAACACGCTTAACACTATAAAAATCAATGCAATATCTCGCAGCTGTCTCCTGCAATGGTCTCTTATTATTTTGATTTTTTAATGGTCTTTTTGACGTTTGCCTAATAAAAGTAATTGTTTTTTTTTTTCATAGTCCAGTCAGTAGAATATTTTTTGAGGTAAAACATAACATAATGCACAAAATTATCTTATATTTGTGTTATACTAATATGTTGTTGGCGGTTCATTAACATTACGCGGCTATGTATGACTAGATGGTTGATTTTTACAGATTTTTTAAATGTTGTATTTTTTCATTTTTTAAGAGGTCTATTGTTTAATTTTAAGATTCAATTTTATTTTAAAAATGGTTATGATCTTTGAGCTCTTAGCACGAGACTATTTGTATTATACCTAAGGCATTCAAAATACATTGCAACAATACCAGCAAATTAAAAATTTTTCCATTTCTTGTTTACTGTGTTACTGTTTTTTCAATTTAATTCATTTATTTTATATTTAACAAATACATTACAAACATATATTCAATACGTACATATTATAAAAAAGAAAAAAGTACATGAAAGAGACTCATGTCTAAAAAGTAGGAGAATCCTGCTCCGGAAAACCTCTCCGGATACATAGAACAGATCAATATCCAGAGCGATGTTGTTCAGCATAGCGATAGGCCTGCGAACAGGCATAACCAAAGGCAGGTTGATCATGTATATTAGAATATCAAACAGTCTATGCTGACGCTGTTTAAGATTATTATCAGGAACATACAAACCAATGCTCATCACAATCTCAGAATTATCGATCATACCGAACAACAATCGATAAAAATGTGTGGTCAAATACGCATTCCTTCTAGTCTTTAAACTGTTGTAGTCAAGTTGTATTTATTTTTTTTATCTCCATTTTTTTACCAAAGTATGTTAAGTATAATGTATCGCATAGTAATATAATATAGTAAAATAAATAAAACAACGGAGTAATTTGTATAAATACATCATTTTTGTATTATTTTATAATTTTGTTTCAATATATTTATGCCTGTGTTGATAAAAAGCATTTGTGCCGTGTACACTAATAAAATAAATTAAATAAATTTATGAGAAAAATAACTAATCTTAATTGAACAGCCGGATGGCAAGCCAGTTTAAAGAGGTATTTAGTTTAATAAAGTTTTATTTAGTAGAAGTAGGGACTAGTAAGAAATACATAGATATTAAATAAAAGATATGTGGAATTCTAGGATGAACTCTCTTGGGAATCACAAGATGTCTAAAAAGAATCTAAAACATGGCGTGTCGCACTTGAGTATTACGTACTTTATGGAGACACTGTAGGAGGCCGACCTATATTCACAATTCTCAAGACTAAAATTCCGTAGGTTTATTTCCACTCCTTTTCACTCTGTTTGCCATATGCAAAACCATGTAATCATTAAATAAATAGATTTTTCATTTAATAATTGGTTTTCCTTCAACGAAGACCAGATGAATCATAATAAATTGGTGCATCATCCATCGTTTTTTTTAAGAAATAAAGAATAAATTATTGGCCTTGAGAGAGCAGACTACCAACCATTTTTACACTAGAATATTTCATAGTCCCTGGATTGGTACTTGAAGTGTAAGACTGATCATCTAACCTTTCCTTAACAAAAAAGATCAAGGTACATTGCGATTGGTGTGCCAATGCAGTGCTTTATGTACCATTCAGGGCTGAAAGAGAATGATGAAGATGATGATGAATTAATAAACTTTTTAACCTATAAACTCATTCATCGATAAGCGATCATTAAAAACATCGTGTAAATATTGTATCTGCTTTTTATTTCGTGGAAATTTAAATTTTTGTTTTTCATTATGAGAGAAATTCGAGTGCCAGTTTAAAATTGTTTTATTAGACCATGAGCCGGATATCTGGCTATCCGGCTTAGGGGCTTGCCGAATATACAGTATCTTGTATCCAGCCAGACAGCTATCCGTTTCATCACAACAGTCAATGTTGAAAATCACTTTTCTACCAAAAAGCAGAAATAACATTGACTCCATATTCATGTATAGTTTGCTTAATAGCTTGATTGATGTCCTGTCGTAACTGGAACAAGTTGTAATCAATGTTATGATCCGCCGGTTGCAAAATAAAAATATGCAGTTCCTCAATGAGCACTGCACAAACTATCGCTTGCATGCACTAATGTCTTTTGAACCAATAAAATCAAAATGAAACAATAATGATTTTGATTATATTTTATTTTTTTACAGATTATTACCCGATAGCTATTAAATATAAACATACAAAACTAATAAGCCAAGTGTTTTGTCATATTGTTATTGTACAGATGGGAAGTGTGGAGAATGGACAAATGGAATTATTGTTTATTTTTTAATTATTATGAATCTTTTTTTTAATTTTTGAGGTTTCCAAGTTGCCTAATTTTTTTTTTCAGCATAAAGGACTTTTAATCCAGTATCTTATTTTACATTATATTTATTTTCTATCACATGGTTTCCGAATTCAGAAAAAAGCTTCTATAGCTTTAAAACCGAGCGGTCCCAAAAATAAGTTGTCAAAAATGAAGTTGTTTGATTTTTATTTTACAAGCATTTAAGTACTTCATTCAAGTCTCTGATGATATACTTTTTTTCGGTATTTTTTCATAAATATGCATGATATACAAGTTTTGAGCACTGTTTAAATTCGAGCTGTTGTTTGAGTTAGTGCTTCAAATACATTTTTTTTAAATTCAATGTATCGACATATGTACCATGTAGGTACCTTTGAAAATTTAAAATTAAAATTAAAAATCGGTATTGCATTTGTCAATCATTACTTACCCGCAATGAAAATGCCTGCAAGCTGTTGCTAATTTCCGTTTAGAATTTATTATTTTTCAAGTTGAATATGTTACTCGCATTGGCTCCAATAATGTTATTATACAAATTAGAAATTCTATAAATGCATTCATTTTTTACTGCAGTAGTGTTCACGTCAGCATAGTTAAATAAATTGATGTGAAAAATATTGGAATAAAGTAAATTAGAACGGTCAGTAATTTACTATAAAATATCAGTCAATATTGCACAATTATTATGTAATTTTTTTTCCTTTTCCAAAAATTGTTTGATGTGAATACATTTTTGGAGCAAAATATGTACATTTAAGTTTCGTACAAGGCGCACTTTACTCGGTACATTTCCTTCTACTTAGACCCTCTTTTACTCTCTCGTTTCACACTTTATGTTATGTTTTCCCGTAAATTATTTCTTCCGAGCGTTCCCTTTGTTTATTGTGTTTTCCTATTTTCGGCCTGTAAACTGAGAAACACAAGCCATTTAACATTTCTTCACTTACAACCGAATCAACATATCCGTCAAAAGAGACAATCTCAACAAAATAAATAAAATAATATTCGTTCAGTGGTAAATTTACCGCGTTTAATTTGTAAAATCTCGTTTTATGTTAAGCGAAAAATACGCTGGTATTAAAATAAAATCTTACAAAATGTTTTGCATTTTTTACCCATTATAAACTGGATTTCATTTTTGTCTTAGCCTTATGAGGTTAAAATTTTAATTTCAGTACCGAAAAAATAGGTGTTTATGAAAATTGAGTACAGCCTAATTTTTACAACGGGTAATACAAATAATAAGTTTAAAATATTACGGAAACGGAAATGGAGAACAATAAGAGAAAGAAATGTGGAATTTTACATACTTACAGGGATTATAAGCTGTCATTGGCTGGTCTAAGTGGCCTATGTTTGAAAACCCATACAACTACAATCTTTTGATTTTTGTAAAGTTTAGGAGCCTGGAATTCCACATTTCCTTCTTGAGGAGGACCGTTTTCACAAAACGAAATATCTACAAAAAGTCAAGTATCAAGTTGATGGTTTTATATGATAAAAAAATAACTACTAAGATAAAAAACAACGACAAAAACAAAAGCACGGTTTTGTAGAGATTCCACATCTTTACTCATATGCTTAATAAACAATAATATAAAATAAGTGGAACAACTCATTAAAAATATCCGAGCTTTCAGAATTTTCACAATAACAATATATTTACGTATTTTGTGGTACTAGAAATAATGTATGTTTACTTTTGCGTAAAGTAATTATTAAATTCTTTTTTGTTATATTTTATATACCTACATATAGCTAAGTATAGGTTTGTTATTTCTCATGAACTACCAAAGATATATCTAATGCAATTGATTTTATTAAATCATGCCCTAAACATTTGATATCTCATATAAAGTTTATAGTTGAAGCACTTACTCATTCATTATAATAAAATAAATAAAACTACTTTGTTTTTAACCACTAATTTTTATTTCCCACTTACCGGTTTCAAAGCAAACAAGCTTCTTCGTCAAGGTTTACGTAACTAATAAATTAATTCCTTTTTTATTTTTATGTTCACTAAATACAACACGTGAACCCAATAAATGAAGTCGTGTTTTCCTTACACGGGTGGTAATTTATGTGGATGGATGGAAACCGGTAGGTGGAAAATAAAAATTAGTGGTTAAAAACAAAGTTGTTTTATTTATTTTATTTTATGTCTCGTTCATAAATAGTCCTCTCTTCTTCTCTTTTCCTTTTTAATATCTATTTTTATATTGATATTGGTTATTTTAATATTATCTACTCTTCTTATAATGTACATATTAAAACTAAAAAATAAATAACACCTTAGAATTTGTGAGTAAATTTGTAAGTAAATTTTCGTTTTGCAACCATCCCGCTAATGTGCAAATATTGCAACTACACAAATAAATCTAGTTCCATATGATTTTTTTTAGTTTAAAATTTGTTACATTTTCTCCATGGCAACTTTAGTTATTTGCGCCATGATAAAAAAAAACATTCGTAACTGATTTATATATTTTACTTAAAAACAAATTATTTCAAAATTTACATTGCTTTATGTATTTAACCTTAAAAATAGATGTTATAAACCATTTCCTTATTCAGTATTTTGAAATAAACTATAAGAAATAATTCACTTGACTGAAAATAATTGAATGCATTTTATTATTAAATTATTCATTTGATTATAAATTCATTCGAATGCAGCAATTCATTCGACTAAATTAAAAATTGTATTAAATGGAAAAAAAATGTACTTAAAGAATGAATTAATAATTTAATTACACGTGAAAGTTATTAATTCCGATAATTTGATTCGGGCAGAGGAAAACTTGTCGAAATGCAGCGTTCTTCAAACACTAGATTCAGAGATCGTCCTTTTACCGTTGCCGGCCCCTCTGCTTTCAAACTTACGAACCATTGATAGCACCAGTCAGTTCAGATCTCAACTAAAATCTCACTTTTTTAGTTTTTCATACCCTCGATTCCAAATCAGATGGTAAAATGTGTCATTTTTGCCTAGTTAAGTGCCTTTGGGGGGATTTTTCACAAAAACGCCACTTTACAAATCAGCCAAATATTAATATTAACTCTAAAAATCTACAGATTTTTCCCCATGGCAGAATCTCATTGATTGACCAATTTTTTTACCCTTGGGGGGTCCAAATTCTGTTGCCAGCCCTTCTTCTCCTCAGGATACTACATGCCACAATAACCAAAACGCCTATATTTATTATCTATGGAATATCGGATATAAATGATCCAAATAATTGATTCTGACAATTTTTTAATTTATTCATTATTAAATCTCTAAAATCATTACATTCTTTGAAACAATCAGTTGAATTACGTCATTTTTAAGTATTTTTGTGGGTGGTTCCAGAGAAAGCAATTAATTTACTGTAAGTATAGACTATGTAAAGTTGGCTTTATTCTTGCCTCAGGATCGAAGTAATCTCCCGACAATGTAACTGCATCGCCCTCTACAAGAGATTAGCCATTAAAGCAATAACCACCTCAACCAACGACATTATCACCCGTTGACATAATTATTATTCATATATTTCAAAACTCGTTCGCTTTTACTAGACTCGAGGGTACAATCATCGAATTTGACTGAACAATTTAAAAACTAGTACAACGTCAATTTTATATTTGAAACACTAACTTTCTAGTTATCCATTATTATCATCATTCCCTTTCCGCACCTATTGTGCATATGACACTGCATTGGTTCTTCAATCGCAGCGTATCTTGATCATTTTTGTTACATGAAAGTCTTAAAATTCAGATACCAGTCAAGGGACTATGAAATATTCTAGTGTGAAAACATCCTTAAAAAAAATTATTTCATATCATCCATGCCGTAATCGAAACCGAGATCTCTTGCATGGTAGGCAAACGTGCTGACCGTAATACCACAAAACCGACCATTACACCACGATGCCGGCTATTTATTATAAGAAGATAAATAAAAAAGACTTTATTTAAAAGGTCCATACACAGCATAATACTAATAAAATAAAATAGGATAGAATACATTTGTTAAGTATACCATGATAAAAAAGCTTGTGTAGCTTTGAGATCGGTCGGTAGAAAAAAAAGAGGTGGTTAAAAATATAATAATTTTTATGTTGTATTACAACATCTTTTAATGCACAATTTTTTGTCAGTTATAAAATGCCTTAAAGTGGGTCAATTTACATTGTTGTTGTGTAAACAATTAACTGTTGAAAATGTTGAAACGGATTGTGGTCCCGTGGCTAGTGTCTCGGACTCACGGCTCAAAGGTCTATGGTTCGAATCCCACTCTACTCCAACTTGATTCCCAATTTCTTATAGTGACTTATTTACAACTCGTTGAAAATTGCCCTCAAAATTAAATATTTGGGTAAATGATAAGGACAAAAATAATTATTAAAAAAATCTTATTTTATAATGTTTTGATTATGTCCAAATTTATGTTAACAGGCAGCATTTTCTCCCTAAGGAAATGTTTAGCTCTAAATTTATTGCAACGGAGAAAAATGTTTTTTTTAAGGGAATATGGAAGTCTTGTCATTTACAGGCCTTGTGGATATGTCATTGTAGTCCAGCCTCTCTTCAAACATTTGGACTTTGTTGATTAAATTAACTCGTATAAGCAGAAATATCAAAATTATTTTCATTCATTGCCAGGCTATTCACTTACTCAGGAATACCTGGATAATTTAAACTCGTAGTTCTTGTATATGTATTTATTTTTTGTATCTATGTTATACTAACAATATTTACTAATTTAAAAAAAAATTAACAAATTATTTTTAGGCGTCACTCCCCGTTATGTACACAAGAATTGTTTTTATTTCTTTTACGTAATGGGAAACGTTATTGTTATAAATGTATTGAATTTATATGAAAGTTTTATTTAATAGTAATTTTGTTTACTTATATTTTTTAACTGACTAAACTAAAATAAAATAAAAAAGGATCTACTGTTTCGAAATTTAAAAAATGTTGAATTTCGTGTAACAAATTTTTAATTTTAATTTTAATAGTATATAATTGTATATAATTTATCATTAATATAAGATTAAGTTTGTTAATATTTTGATTATTTTGTTGTAATTTTTCTAGTTATTAAGTTCTATCTTCCTTCTAATTTTACTGTAAGTTTCTATTTTCTGTTAAATAGGCACTATCAGGTTTTGGTGGTTTTTTCTGTTAGTGCCTATTTCAATTTATGTTGAAATTTTTATTGGTTTGGATATGTGTGTATTATTACAATTGATATTTTGATGTTATTCTTGTACTAATATTTTTCTTGTCTTTTGTTTGTATGTATATTGTTATTCCTGTCTGTTTATGTTTTTCTTATGTTTATAAATGTAACTTGTTTTTGGCCGATGTTATCAAGTTTTGGTAGTAGGCCCTAATAAAGAATAAAAAAATTAAAAAAAACCTAACATTTACACAGTATTATTGACGATGATTTTATTGTGATGTGAGAAAATTAACTGATGGTATTAGAACAAACTAAGAACTCTCCATTGAAGGAGTTACTGAGATATTTGTGAAAACTTGTGATATTTCTAATTATGCTTCACCAACTCGATGGAGAATGCTGACAGTTTGCGGTGTAAAATATAATTGAAATCTGTTTTTGCAAGATTTAGAGACGGTTTTGAATTACACTATTATTTAGGGGATAGTTTTTTCGCATTGTTTATTTTGACATCAATAACTATTTTTCCGTTTTTGGTAGAAATTACTAAGTTTGCTTCTAATATCCTTAATCAAATTATCAAAATTTAAATTATTACACTAAAAAACACGCATGTTTTGTAGATTTCACGGCAGGTTTTAAAAAATTTCATCAAAATTGCCCAGCTAATAAAGCAGCAAACCCTACACGTAGGAGTATTATTAGCTAAAGATTATTGATTTTCATATTATGTTTAAGTTTATTAGCATACACGCGGTAATGTGCTTCAAAGAAACATAAATAGGTCGTAAATATTCTGCTCAACGGTTAAAAGTTTATCGATTTTTACAATATTGCTGTGACATGTGTAAAACCTGGTCTAGTTTAGGTATTTTAAAGCTAGTTATATTTTTTTATTCTTTATTTATTTAACTTTTTGTACATAATGTTATTTGTACATTGGCGGGCTTATTGCCAAATGGCAATTTCTTCCAACCAACCAATAAAATAAAATTTTTATTTTTATAATTCAAGTTACAGAACATATTCAATAGAAAAAGAAAACAAAAAAAAAAAAAAAAAAGATTAAAAAGTGAAAAATATATAAAAATAGAAATAAACGTATTTGTTTATAAATTACCTTAAATCAAAACTATTATTCAATGGGAAAAGGGAAAAAGCGGAAAGAGGAAAAAGGAAAGGAGGAGAGATTAAGGAAGAGAAAGGAGATGTTTCTTCAGACGTGATTTAAACAGAGATAATGTAGTAACATCTTTGATGGTGGATGGGAGATGATTCCACAGTCGAGCCGCATGGACACTATATGAGTTAGAGAAGAAAGAGGAATTGTGTATGGGTATTATATATATATAGATATTAAATTATCTTGCCTTCTTGAAATTTGTTCAAGTTAGGTTACGTTACAGAATCAGTTTTTTTGTTCTTTTATTGTAAATTAACATGAAACCAGCGTTTAAGAACTGGTTACGTTTTTTCTTCATACTTGCTAAATAAACGATTTTCTCTATAGTTTTGTTATAATGCCATAATATTTTAGCTTTTTCTTCCCACTACCTCTTTCTTTCCATCTTTACCCCCTCACTCTTCATAGTTTAGTGTGGACATTTGGACAATTTTCAATTCTTTAAAAATATACATTTTTATTAATACTTTGTTTTAGAATGAAAATATTAGCTCTTAGCCTTGCCAATTCTTCAGCTGCTTCGTTACCGCCATTGTTTGAGTGTCCAAGTACCCAAATTAATCTTCACACTGTTATACTCACCAACGCAATTAAGCGCCCGTAGGCATTCTTAGGGTAATTTAGAATTTATCTCGACAGATTTCAGTGCTTTTAGAGCAGCTCGACTGTTTGAGAGAATACAAATTATTTTGTTTTTGTATTGTATTGTCTGCGCAGGTTTTCGTGTGCTTAGTAATGGATAGCATAGTTTTTTGGATGGTATGTTAAAATTAATAGCATGTTACCTCCAGGATTAAAGCCAATACGTATCGTATGGTTTTTTTGCGTCAGAGTGTTTCTATACTGTCTCGGGTGTCCCGCAAGGCTCTAACCTGGGTCCATTGTTGTTCTCTATTTTTATCAATAATATTAAAAATGTAATTTTGAACTCGCGTTTTCTGTTATTTGCAAATGACATAAAAAAATTCATAAAGGTGAAAACTTTGGATGATTTTTGACTTCTCCAAGCAAATATATTTAATTTATGTGAATGGGAAAGGCGTAACACATTTAGGTTAAAAGATTCCAAGTGTTCGGTCACGTCTTTCACTAGGGT
This sequence comes from Micrasema longulum, assembly GCF_059751315.1. Lineage (NCBI taxonomy): Eukaryota > Metazoa > Arthropoda > Insecta > Trichoptera > Brachycentridae > Micrasema > Micrasema longulum. The sequence goes on from NW_028278292.1 coordinate 157,103, forward strand.
TCAAAAAACTCTATTTTATCGCTACAAAATGAATGACCAGAATCTGATACGAACATCAAATGTTAAGTATCTGGGCGTTAGATTTGTGACCACTCTGACATTTCATGAACACATAGAGACATTTAGTGTTAATGCATTGAAGATGTTAGAATTCGTTCTACTTACTGCCAGGGTTTTTGAAGATACCTCTTTACAACTCCTTGGTGCAAAGTAGACTTGATTAAGGCTCGATGATTTCGGGGCCACATGAACTGAAGTTCTCTCTTATGATAGAGAAAATCCAAAAAAAGTTTCTGAGATATCTCTACATGAAAGAATGCAGGTATTATCCTTGGCTCTATCTAACCGAGTTTTTCCAGAGTATGCTTGGATACAACAGAGAATAGAAGGAATGTGTATTTGACTACACATTTTTATCGACTATTGAGCGGTATTATCGATCATCCTGAGATTATGATGAGCTTTGGTTTGTATGTTCCTAATATTTTTTTTTATTTTTTTTATGGGAGTTGCATTATTTTTTATCTTGTTTATGAGAAACAAGGTTTATATTTCAAAAAAAATATTTTTCTGCTATTATATTACTTTATTTGAGCTAAACTGTTGGGATCGAGAAGGATATTCTAATGTGGGCCAATCGGGAACTTTTCAACATTTCTTCATGTGGAGAGGAAACCACTTAAAACTCTTTGGGAGAAGCCGGCCTGTTGATAGTTGTCAAGAGGCCTTCCGTTTCATTAGAAGAGTGTTCGGCATTTCGTTCCCTACTTTGGTTTATTTTACCAATTGCCTGCATTATATTGATCATGTATAATACTACTTCTCGTGTGAGTTTTTTATTACCTATCACCGATAGGGTGTCGCAAAAATCTTCACTCAGGCTTCTGCATCACGCTTCCAGCTGTTGTCTTTGAAAGTTGAAAAAGGGGCAATGCATCAATAGTTGAGGGACATCTTGATGGGTTTCACCGTCGCATGGGCAGCTGTTGATTTTGGAGAGCTCAAAATGATGCAAATAGCTCATGAACCCACCATGACCCTTGAGAATCTGGGTGAGCTCGTAGCCAGCTTTCTGCATTCTTTTGAAATCATAGGCGTAGAAAATTGTATGTATGTTCTTGATAATTACCTAAGACAGCGTCAGCATAGATTGTTTCATATTTCGATTTATGAGACCAACCAGTCGATGGCTATGCCTGTTGAAAGGGCTACCGCTAAGCTGAACAATATCGCTCTGGATATTGGATCTGTTCCATGTATCCGAAGGGGTTTTCCGGAGCAAGAATCTCCTACTACTTTGACATGAGTCTCTTTCATGTATTTATTTTCTTTTTTATAATATGTATGTACTGAATGTATGTATGTATGTATGTTATGAATATGTTATAATTAAATAAATGAATTGAATTGAATAGAGTTCTGCTTGGAAGTCAGTGGAATAGAGCCCTGAGCTAATAGAGAACCTTTTTGGGGGTCTAACTCCCTGCGTCCCAAAATCTGGTTGTCCATCTTTCTTGGAGCCATTAGTGTACTACACAATGTCTTCTTCCTTGTAGGGTAGAGGACTATTGGGCAGCCATTATTCCCTATCTGGTATAAGCACCGTAAAATGCTTTTGGAAGTTGATTTCCATAGTCATTACATCCGATGGCATAGCTATCATTGGCTTATCGACGAGGTATTACTGCAAATTCCTCATAGTTTAAGTTTTTATTATTTACCTAAAGTTTTCAATTTTAAAACCATTCCCTACATACTACGCGAATAACTTTTGATATAAAAACGATAATCAAGTTATGGTAGAGTAGAATTTGAACCTCGGATTTTAATCCGTGAGTCACATACAACCACGGGATCACTACCCGGATCAAAAATAAATACTTATCATCATTATCAACATTCCTTCCCTCTCGATTATCTGTTATGTGAAGGTAAGGTGATCACCTACGCACCAGGGGAGAGTAAAGAAACAGCAAAATACTGCATTTTAAACAACCTTCAAAATTAATATTTCACAATGTTTGAGTATGTCCAAATGCTTGCAGACTGGCTGGATTTCCTCCCTAGGAAGTTATTCATATTTTAATTTATTTCAACAGAGAGGGAAAACATTTTTAAGAAGGGAATATGGAAGTCTAGGCATTTACAGGGCTTATGACCTGTTACTGGCTGGTTTAGTGGACTTTACACACTGTGTTACATTAACCATTCTGCCCATGTTCGAACATCCACATTTCCTCAACTCTTCTATCTGTTGACTTTTGAAGTAAAAGAGCTGAAACCTTTATCACGTGGGTGAGATTCATCCGGCTGAACCCTGTAAATGGCTAGACTTCCATATTCCCTTCTCAAAATTTTTTTCCCTCTCTGTTGAAATAAATTTCAATATTTCACGTTTACCCTGCCAGGAATCGAGCCTAAGATATTATCTCCACTCATTTCTCTTTTTCAGAATTTTTACGTGAGAGCAGCCTTTGAGTCAAAAACACTTATCCAAAATTCTTGTTCCATGTTACACACAGAACTTTATTCTTCGTACGCCTGATCAGAAGGCTTGACACAGAAATATCTACAGCTTACCTTTATAGATAGTCTACAATCTATATTCTATTAAACATTTTGAGAAATGCAGTTAGGTATACGCTATACTCTCACGGCACAACTTTTTGATGAAATATGCATATTTGATCCCAGTGGGGATAGTGCTTTCAGCTTAACAATGGGAAAAGGTTTGGAATATTTATACTACTGTGGGTGCCGAGTTCTGAGTACCGCAGAAACTCTATTCACGAGAACTTTTGATTAAAATACTTATTTTACTACTTTACAAACGTTTTTTTTTCTTTTAATCCCTTAATACGTTAAGCCTTAGTATCTCGCTTTAGTATCATTTTTTATATCCTAATCTGCACCTTTTGTCATTAAAAGGCTGTGGTAAAAAAAATCCTTTACACGCTTTGATGTAACATCGTATTACCACAAGCAAAAGCAAGAATATTCTTAAAGTGCAATAATTTATTTTCCATAATTTATAAATATTATACCGTAATCTTATATAGGCCTGCTATAGCTAAATAAATAAAAAATCATAAATACGCTGGTCATATATCTAGCGTGCAGTCCCATTAACTCCCAATAACCGACTGGCCGTACGAATTTCTTCTTTATTTTTGTTTTTTCACACAAACACCGGCCACAGAACAGCGTATCTGTCTTTCTTGTTATAAGTTCTATTTTCGTTCTATTTCACATACGGTAAAAAAGATTTATTGTGGTATTGGCATCACTTTCACTCATATAATTATTTTTCGCATAGAGTGGATAAATATTTTTTGGATTAAAATCCAGCACATTCATAAAAATTTTACTTTCTAAATCCAATTTTAAAATTTCTATTTGAAGATTCCCAAAAACACAACTTCATATCTTAAATAAATAAGAGAGATATATAAAGTTTTGTATCTTATGTAGACTCGTGTTACATCATAGCCACTCAAGAGTTAAGTGAGCCAAATATCGCATGGTTTTGTAGAATTAACAATTTGTTGATTCAATGTTTCCAATCAATAATAAACTCTTCATTATTATTCTTGTATTCAAAATAGGCCCTATCGTTGTCCACAATAAATAACATATTGTATTAAAATCTATTTTTGTCTGATTTCTCACCATTTAAATTTCATTTGCTGACCCCGCTCCTTATTACTTTTTTTGGCATTTGCCACCGGTAAGATCAGGGATAGTTATATAAAATTTCGAAACTGAAAAGTTCGAATCTTGTTGATGTCTTCTATAGATATTTTATTTTATTTTATTTTATTTTATTTTATTTTATTTTATTTTATTTTATTTTATTTATTTTATTTTATTTTATTTTATTTTATTTTATTTTATTTTATTTTATTTTATTTTATTTTATTTTATTTTATTTTATTTTATTATATTTTATTTTATTTTATTTTATTTTATTTTATTTTATTTTTTTTTATTTATTTATTTATTTTTTTTTTTATTTTTTTTTTTTTTTTATTTTTTTTTATTTTATTTTATTTTATTTTATTTTATTTTATTTTATTTTATTTTATTAGGAAATCAACAGTTCTACATACATATTTTTAGTAAACAAACAGATATAGTGTATAAACTCAGAACTAATAACAGATTTCCACATCGTATACAAAGTTAGTAAAGAAAATATATTACAAATCAAATAAATACATACAATTTATACATATTAAAATGTTATTTTCATGTACTCAATTATCAAAGATTTTTTAAATATTAATTTTAAGAACATTAAGTTACTGTAAATTGGGCGGGATAAGGACAAAAATGCTTGAAGAGAGGATAAAGAGGGGAGGGGAGATGTACATATTTATTATTATAATGTCTACTAAGTTACATAATACATTTTTAGTGTAAATTTTAAATCTGACAGAGTGATGTTTGTGAAATCTATATTTTTAAATTTTGTATTGTACATTGAAAAAGTCCTACGAAAAAAAGCATTTTTAACATACGATGTTTTACTTATTGGTACATGAAACAGGTGGTACCGTCTTCAAATCCTGGCTGGCACATGTATTGTTATTAAACCAAGCAGCTCTGTACAGTCAACCATTCCTGTCATAATTTTGTAAAGCAGTAGTTGGTCCGCACACACTCTGCGGTATTGTAGAGAAATGATTCCATGGAAGGTGGAGGAAGTGAGAGTAGATACATAAGAAATACCGGAATTGTATTTAAGGTACTTTATAAATTTGTTTTGAATATTTTCTATTCTACTTATATATATGGCATACTGGGGATTCCATATCTGAGAGGCGTATTCCAAATATATATATTTACCTTTCCCAAAAGTTAGACTCACATTATAACTAAGCTAACATTAATGCTCTAAATTATGTATGTATAACTCCATGGCAAAAAATAATAATTTATTATGTACCTTAATAAATCATTATACGGAAAACGGTATTAAAAGCATTAACCATTTCAAAATTGTAAACACAGATTTTAAAATGTAGTACCACCTCAATATTTAAAAATAAGGTAGGTGTTACCAAAATATAATTTCCAATAATATAGGGTAAGTGCTACAGTAATTGGACATTCTAAATCTAATGGTAAAAATAAAAAAATCACACAAAAAACTGTTTTATTTATGATGGAGATTAATTCTTACGTTTACTTATTTTTGACCCTAAGATTTAGAGTGTTCAATTACTATGGCACCTATCCTACGAATATATTTATCCACCTTGTATCTCAATAGTCAGAGCGTTTACCTACCATGCAAGAGATGTCCGGTTCGATTGCTGACGTGGTTGACATGAAAAACATTTTTTTAAATATGTTTTTACGAAAGAGCATTTCATATTCTCTGAACCGGTACCCGGCATCTTACCTTCATATATCGATAAAATGATCAAGATACTCAGCGATTAGTGAACCAAATGTGTGCTCTTTACACCATTAGGTAAAGGAAAGTAATAATGAAAGAACGTGAGATGGGTTGTGGTCCCGTAGGTAGTGTTGTAGACTCCAAATAAGGAGGTCCGAGATTCAAACCCCGCTCTATGACAACTACCGTTTTCTAACACTATAATTCACTACTCAAAAAAATTGTCTTCCAATTGAAATAAAATGCGGTAAATCATAAAAATGCAAGTATTTTATTTTTTAAATAACACTGCTAATTATTTTTTACCATGTCATTAAAATCTTTATTTTTCAAGCACTTAAAAAATATGAACCTGATAATAATCATTGAAAAACACATTTCATTTTGTAAAACCATTATTATTTTAGAGTGATAAAGTTTTGACGTTCATCTGTTTAGTTTAAAAGTTAAGTATTTGAAAGTTAAATGACCCGAGAAAAATTCAATATTCAAAATTAAAATTTTCAAAAACTTTGTTTTTTTCTTTATTGATTTAAAACTCTTAAAGCCAGTTTATTTTCTTTGTTCTTTGTCAACACAAAGCCTTTTTTTGTGATTTGTTTATTGATGTTTATTTTAAATGCCGACCGAAAATTAAGAAATTAAGGCTTTTTACACTTTGGTTTAGCGGCTCACAAATGTGGAACAAATGAATGCCAAAAATGTACTTATTATGAAAATAAAAACCGTGGTTCTGTGTGTAAAATAGAATCAAAACCCTGTAAAAATATCTAATTAACATTTTTAAATTGTGTTTGTCATTCTAAAAACCCGTTTTAGCAGTCTTTCTCAAAGTGGGTGCTGAAGGTCTTCGGGGGGGCGGGGATAGAAGATTTTTAAAAATTTGGGAGGCATCGAGGTAATCTAGAGAGGCGATGGCTGATATAAAAAAGTGGAAAAATTGTGTTTATATTTCGAATATCAACACGGTAGGATCATCCTGTATAGTAGAACAACTTATGGAACTTACATCAAGTGCGGAATTAAAAATCATATTCTAGGATGGTGACCAAGAATTTTGGCTGCATAAGCCAATTTCGCAAATGTGCCTTAGAATATGGTCAATTATTCAACTGTTATTTGTCTGAACGTGGATTTAGTGATGTTGTTACGTCGATATAATACTTAAATTAAATTTTTAAAAACACTTCAAAATATGATTTAGTATGGATTATTCCTCTTATAAAAGCTCCCTTAAGATATAAGTGTGTTCGTTTTTTTTTGTATTACAAAGGGTCAGAGCGCGGAACACATTGGTTTGAGAAAAACCTTTGTGTACTTAATGAAACTTGATGAAAATATTTCAATTTCAACATATGGAGCTAAAAGTACAAACGAAGAGAGAACGGTTTTTTTTTCTATTTTCGAAGCAAAAATTAATCACGAGATACTTTTTTACCATTGCACCATTCATCAAGAGGCGAAAAATTTCAAATGCCATAAGTTTGGTGATCAAGATTGTCAACACAATTGTCGTTAAATCTCCTTTACATCACTAATTTAAAAAATATTTACTCAATAACGGAGAGTTAATACGGAGATCTTCACAACATCATGGGGTTCGTTGGTTTTGAAGAGGAAACGGTTTGACGAAAAGAAATTTGGCTCTCAAAAGAAATCTTAATCTTCGTAATGCTGATCTTTGGCTCTTTTGACTCATGAGTTTGCCGACCACTGATCTTACCGTATGCAATAAAATTATTGGTATTATATATTATATTAGTTGGTACAACAATGCAGTACTCTATGCACCATTAGATGCGGAAAGCGAACAATGAATAAAAATCTACACGGATCTAACACGGAAAAACATCTGTCACCAAAATAAAAGCACTAAATTCAAATAAATCCCCAAAACGTGTTTCGAATTTCAGTATTTTTGTTACAAAATGTAACATGTGTATCTTCTCTTGGATTTTATGTATTCATAATTACATTCGCTATTGCTTTCAGTCGACTACTGCAAAAACGCCGTGTATGTTTATTTAAATTAGTTATTCAGAAAGCATCCAGAAACGTTTTCCGTACATTTAATTCAGCAAACCCTAGTTGACATAACCGTTTACGTATAATTTTCGTATGACAGTTTTTAAGGGTGGCTGTACGTATTCTTGGAAACAAATTTACATACACTTTGCCTTGCTAACGGCTGTGGTTGTGTATCTAATACTGCTTCGCTTATTGCGCACAAAAGACATTCAAATTATGGATTAATATGCGCCAGCATGATACAAAATTGTAAATCGGCGACGTTGTAATAAGAAAACTGTCTGCAAAAGAATGTACAAAAGGATATCGTTACAAACATGATGAAAATGGAGTATAGGAAAGAATTTAGTAATGTAGGCATCTATTTCTTGTGCATATGGATCCATCAATAGATTATTTCCCTATCTGCACCAAGTGGTGCATAGGCCACAGAATTGCTAACACCAATTTCAGCGTATCTTGATCATTTGTGTTACTTAGAAGGGAAGGTGATCAATCTCACACTTCGGGTGTCCGTTCAGAAGCTGTAAGACATTGCAGTGTAGAACCACCTTTTAAGCAAAGACAAACGTAAGACAGTCAAAGATACTTTGCAATGGACTTAAACACTACAATGACTTATCTTTCCACTTGAAAAATTACACTGGAGAGAAATTTAAAATCCTTAATGACTACACTAACTGGACGAGACAAAATGTGACTAGACTTTATAATATTTATTATATAACCCTAACACATTTTTAAAACTAATAAAGAAATTAAAAATTTTAAAATGTTAATGATAATATTTTACATCCACCCTGCCAGGAATCGAACATAAGACCTCAAGCATAGTAGGCGACCGTGTCAACCATTACACAGCGAAGCCGACTTATCTCCACTCGATTACCTTTTCAGATTATGCATAGAACACTGCTTTGGTACACTAATCGCAGCGTATTATGATCATTTTTGTTACATGAAGGTAAGGTGATCAGTCTTACGCTTCAGGTACCAGTCCAGGGACTGTGAAATATTCTAGTGTGAAAACACACTTTAAAATGAATATTTCATTTCAACCATGTCGGGAATCGAGACCTGAGACCGTTTGCATGGTAGGCAAACGCACTGACCATTAAACCACAAGGCTGACCATGAATATTTTTGCTTTAGGTATATCTAATTAATATTACTAAATTATTATATTTAGTTAGTTATTTGTTTAAACCTAGCAGTTTCAGTTTTATTTTAAAATTAATTATTTCAATATTGGTAAAGAACTTCTCATAATTACAAACGCAAGGAATTCTCATCTTAGAATTTGCTGAGCTATGTTAGATAGAGACTAGCCTAATCAGAGGATACTCCATATTAATGTTCAAATGCTTTAATATATATAATATATATATTTTTATCTATCTTTTTGTACAACCTGTTAATTGTACATTAGCGAGCTTATTGCCAAATGGCAATTTCTTCCAACTAACCAATAAAATAGAAGTTTTTTTTTTACAATTCAAGTTAAAAACATATTCAATAGAAAATAAAGATAAAAAATGGCTGAATATATTTAAAAATAGAAATAAATGTATTTGTGTATAAATTACCTTAAATTAATACCATTACTTAAAGAAAAAAAGCAAAAGAGAGGAAACAGGAAAGGAGGAGAGATTGAGGAAGAGAAAGGAGATGATATTTCAGATGTGAATTAAACAGAGATATTGTAGTAACATCTTTAATGGGAGATGATTCTACAGTCAAGCGGCATGGACACTATATTTATTTATTTAACTTTTTGTACATAATGTTTTTTGTAAATTGGCGGGCTTATTGTCAAATGGCAATTTCTTCCAACCAACCAATAAAATAAAAGTTTTATTTTTATAATTCAAGTTTCAGAACATATTCAATAGAAAAAAAAAAGATTAAAAAGTTAAAAATATATAAAAATAGAAATAAACGCATTTGTTTATAAATTACCTTAAATCAAAACTATTACTTAATGGGAAAAAAGAAAAAAGAGGAAAGAGGAAAAAGGAAAGGAGGAGAGATTATACTATATATGAGTTAGAGAAGAAAGAGGAATTGTGGATGGGTATTAAGAGAGTGCTTTGAGAATTAGAACGAAGAGGTAACCATGAACTGATAAGCGTTTTTTGATAAGCGAAATTTTTCACGCAGGTATATAGGAGCGTTAGAACTATGAAGTACATTGAACAGAAGTGAGAGGAAGTAATAGTCTCCGCTGCGCTGTCTAATTTTGAGCCATTTCAGTTGCCTACGATAATCAGAAAGGTGGTCATATTTCCTAAGACCAAAAATATACCTTATGCATGTATTTTGAAGTCGTTCAAGTTTATCGAATTGCTCCCAGCTTAAATCAGTCATGGAAACATCAGCGTAATCTAGTATTATATGGATTCCCAAGTTATAAATATGTATATATGAATAAATTCATAAATTAATCAATTATACGCCATCCGTGGTATAGATGTATTTATTTATATTTTGAAAGATTTTGCTTCAAACGATACAAAAGCATTTATCTAGACGCGGATTCAAACGCGAGTCCAAACATAAACACAAAATTTTCCACATTTATTGGTGTTATATCATTCTATTTATTATTCAATTATATTGAATGATTGATCGAGCAGAGCATATGGAAGATGGGGCTTGATCTATTATTAAAGGAAATACTCATAACACTACTCTTATTTTCCCAGCATTTTTATTTTATAAGACATAAAAATATTTCATATCGAAACGTTAATTTTATTATTACGTAGTTATGCGGAAAGCAGCCAGCCATAGAGAAGTGATTCTGAGAATGAAAAATCAAATCTACACGACGCGACGTTGGAATATGTTTTAATTTGACAAATGATAAATTATTCGTTTTTTTTATAATACAAAAAATAATTTAACTTTGCATTTGACCAGTTTTAATGACTTTTTCATTTTGGCCGACCACACAACCTAAGATGTGCATTTCGCAGAAAACAGCCAGCGCTTGTGAAATTCCAATGCATGTGGTATCATTATATATTAAACATATTATTTTATATTTATATTAGGGTTTTTAATTGTAAGAAATGACTTTATTTATTTGTTATAAAAACTTTAAAAATAATTTAAATATGTGTTTAAAGAATTTTGGTGTTTTTTTTTGTCTGGCTGACCACACAACCTAAAATATGCATTTTGCAGAAAACAGCCATATCTGATATTGAGTGATACTTCATTCAAATTTTGAATATATGACGTGATATTCTATATTCTTTCCTTACACTCCTTATAATTTCTTCCCATTTATTTCTATTTACTGGATTTTTAGTAATACTAAAATAATATCAAATGACATTCAATACATATTTGAAAATCGCATTCGTGAATAAAGTGCACCCCTGTTGGTGAGAAGAGCCGAGTTTGAAATTTGCAAAAAAAAAACATTTTTTTTTAGTTATGTTTTGGAACTCAACCATAAAAAAATATCTAGGTACCTACTTAAATTCAATATTTGAATATTAATAATTTTTAGTTTTGGAATTTAATCATAAACAAGTATCTTGGTACCTTCTTATCAATAAAGATTATTTTTCTAAGCTAAAAGCAGGCAAGCCAACGTTTGAGCAGGTCAGCGTCTATCGTCCGCGTCCGATTGTGTATATATATTTATAAGTACTCATTTGCTCACATAAATATCTGATTATATGTTTGTGTAAATGTAAATATATGGGATGATTATTTTACAACATTAACCGTAAACTAATTGTGCATAGGGTGCTGCATTGGTTTCCTGAATGTAGCGTATATCGTCACATTAAGATAGTGCTCTTATATATAGATAGTAGTCTTACGATTCACATACCATTCCTTGGACAACGATACATAATATTCCAGTGTAAGATCGCCTTTTTTTATTTATTAAATCATACAAAAAAAAATTTGTAATCCCAGGAGTTACAACAAACTCATTTTGGGACAGAAAAATATTTACACATAGGTATGTTAACAACAATAATATAGCAACAAATAGTAATAAAGTAACAAGTAATAATATGTACATAAAAACTGAAATAAGATAGCAAGCAAATATATGATACAAATCATACATTCGCTTGCCATCCTTTAAACAATCCATAATAAAAATTAAAAATAAAATTGTTATATTTACATATTGCAAGAAAGAAATATTTAAGGGAAAAAATAACTTAAAACTAAATTTCACCCTCCACGTACCTCCTCAAGTAGTAATTTTTTAATCAATATTTCATTTAGGTAGGAATTGAGCATATAGGCGAACGCACTCATTTATGGCTTAACTCCAAACATTTTTTTAATTAATTTGGCAAAAACTAAGAAGTTCCAAAAAGGTCCGGAGCCGAAATTTCTTGCCTTTACAACGCTACTCGGATAATGATAGCCAGGAAACAAAATCCTTGAGAAATATAATAATAAGCGAGGTCAATATAACTTCAACTTTTAATTGGGCTGTGGTCCCGTGGATAGTGTTGCAGACTCACGGATCAGAGGTACGAATTTCAAACCCCACTCTACCCCAATTTAATGTCAATTTTCTCATAGTGAAATATTAACAACTCGTTAAAAATAACCCCGAAATTAAGTTAAAATATGTTTTATTAAGAAAAGAAAAGAATTAAAATCTTTAAGAAAAAATTTTGATTGTCTGTCAACATGAGTTGTGTTCATTTTTTCTTTATTTAAAAATTAGCACCAAAATATTTTAAAAAAAATATAAAAGTTTTAATTCAACCCAAGTGTGTTTTCTTTTTTATAAAAGTATTGTGTTTGTTTTTATTTCACATTTATTATTTTATTTTTATTACAAGCTTTTGAAATGGAATGTCAAGTAGACGAAAGTAAGCATTTTCGACACCTCTGTCTGTTTGCATTCAATACAGAAAATAAAACTGCCAAAGCTGCTTGCGATATTTGCACAGTTTACGGTGAAAATGCTATAAATTTTCTACTAATTTGTGGTTAAAAAATTAAGGAGGATTGACTAATTTGTGGTTAAATAATGAAGGGGAATTGACTTATTTGTTGTAATTTTTGTGTTGTGTCTTCTTTTTTTCTTTATTTAAAAAAAAAATCAGAACTTATGTTAACACTTAATACGTTTATAAAAAAAACTGTTATTTTCATGATTTTTACCTGAAAGTATACATCGAGTCTCAAACTCTCATCCCAAATAATTCTAGTTCTAATTTAGATACGGAACATTAATATTTTTTCCTCCCGAAATAAATAATACGGTATGACACAATGCTTATCTCTATTCAATTTCTTTTTTCGGGTTCTTTTTTATGTCAAAATACAAGATTGTTTTATTTTCATAGATTTCTAGCTATATGAGAACATATTTATCGTGTTGACAGAGACAAACGACATGATAATACCATCACATTACCATTAGCGTGACAGAGACATTCGAAAACATATAAGAATTATAAAATAATATTCAGTACGCGTTATTCAAAATACCTTCCAGGCGGGGAAAATATGACATGAAGAATTTTACATCATTATTTCATGAATTTAACCAAATAGAAATTCTCATTTTAAAACGTCAATATTTTTACAGTTTATTTTGAGTTAATTTAAAATTTAAATGCTTTTCAGCGTGTTATAAAAACGTTCTTATGCTTTGTTTTTATATTGAGTACTTCTGTAACTTTTAAAATTATCAGTTGTTTGATCAATCAAAGTACTTTAAATATATATTATTGTATTAATTGAATTTAAATTTTAAAAGTTGTTTTACTTGAGAAAATATTTTACGGTTAGGTCAACAGTAGACGTCTCTAAACTTTTTTGTTATAAAAACCCTTGTCATTTTTCCCCAAAGATTCCTCTGCCTGCTGAATATTGGATACTCCCTGAATTTTGTTTTGTTTTTACAATTGGTACTGGGCTACTCGCCTTGATAAGATTTTTATTGATTAAACAATTTAAAAAATATATGAGCATATAGAAAATAATATTTCGGCTTGATGAAATCTGCATTCACTTCGTTACAATTCATTATGAATTATCTTTTCAGAATTTTACATCACCCATCGATAGGAGGAGTGCTCTCCCAAAACTATAGCTTTGTTCTTGTTAAAGAATAAAACAGTAGACACTAATAACAAAGTTTTATTTTCTTAATAATTTAAAATTCTGGCGTTAATGTTTACGAAACTGGTTGTAATAAATGCTTGTACCTGCTGTATCACTAAAAAAAAAATAATCTACCAATGTGTTGAGTGTGTCCAAATGTTTGTAGACAGGCTGGATTTCCTCCCTAGAAAGTTATTAAGATCTTATTTTTCGCAACAGAGACGGAAAACATTTCGAGGAGGGATATGGAACTCTTGGTATTTACAGGGCCGATGACCTGACATTAGCTGGTTTAATTGACCACTTTGTACAGGGTGTAACATTCTCCATTCTACCTATGTTTAAACATCCACATTTCCAATTCCATAGTCCCTTCTCAAAATGTTTTCCCTCTCTGTTGCAACAAATTTAGATCAAAATAATCTAGTTTTTATAAAATAATAAAGCACAAATTATGTTTTCTGGATCTTAAAGGTTCAATGTCAGATATTAGTATTTTTTATTTAATTTCTCTTAAGAGATATTCTATAATATTCTCCACCCCTGTTGTAATTTGTTAATCTTAATGACCCCCGAGGAGGTGAAATCCAGTCTTTTGTCTACGAAAATTTGGACAAACTCAAATATTGCAAAGATAAAAAAGTTTAAAAATTGATATTTTTTTCATTGGCTAGCTTAATTGAATTCTATAATTATTACAAAATTTATTACAATAAATAATTACTAATAAGTTATTACCTAACTAACATAAGTAACTATTTGATTTTATAAATTGCGTTACAGTTTTCCTATAATAATTTAATGTATCGTTAACGATATCAATATCAGCATTACTTTCTACATCATTATACAATCTTAACATACGTGATAATACATTAAAGTGCGCCATATTATTATTAAAGGTTAGAAGATAAAATGGTGCGTACGATCTCAATCTCCGACTGGGGACATTTAGAGGTGCATTCTCTAAACAAAATGTAGAATCAACATAACAATGAATTATTTAATAAAAATTTATCTGTCTCCTAAATTCTAATTTATCTAGACCAAAATGTTCTGGGCGCTAAACTATTAAAACTGTTTATTATTTTTTCTCTTCTCTTAAATAAATATTAGTATGTATGTATGTTTGTAAATCTTAATAATAAATAAAATAAAAATTCTAATGCTTTACGAAAAATGTCTACTTGGCTTTTTTAGCATAAGAAAGTAACGTTCCTCTTATAGCATTATCAATAATTTTCTATTGACATCGGCCATTTTGTCCACTCGGGATTATTAAAGTTTCGTTCATACTTAGTTTATTTGATGACAGTTGTGTTCAAATAGTTTTTTCAATAGTTTTGAACTTTTAAAACAGTCTTAAGTCATTGAACATATGAAAATATTTTCATCATATCAAAGCCACTATGCTAGATCTCATACAAGCAAGCGGAATTTTAATTCTGATGTATCGTTCACCAAAATTTACAAACTTAATATGAAGAAAAAACTACGCTGCCCTTTTTCGATCCCGTGTATAGAAAAATATTTGTTGAAAATTAAAATATTTATTTTCGCAAATCTAAAAATGATGCATGTGTAAAATGTGTTGTGGCTATAAATTCTAATAAAAACTGAGACTGACGAGGCAAAAAAAAATTAGAGGCGCTAAAAAAAAATGTTTTAATATGTATAATTGAAATGAAAACAAACATTGTTTTTTTACACGCTTTAGATATGTACCATTGGCGTGTTCCTATTTTGTTGTTTTTTTTGTTGATAAATTGTTTTTTATGGAAACTAAAACCATCCAAATACCCATAAAAGTGCCCCGTTTTATCTGCCGTCTTTGGGCGCACGGTATACAAATATGACAATTATTTTTGAAAAACAAAAAAAAAAAATTTGATTCTCTGTTTAAAAAAATGAACAAAATCGTTTTAGTTTCCAGGTGAAGAAAACTGGAAAACAAAACGTCGATTTTTTCCAGTTAAGCATTAAAGGCATCGGGGAGACAGTGACAGAAAAACAATGTTCAAATACCCATTGAGCTAAATTCCGTGTCACCGCATATTGTCAGAATTTATAAAATCTGAAACACAAAAATAAAAATGTATTCACATACCTAATTTACACCAAATGCAATGATTGATATCAAACATTCGAATGTGTCCATTGAATCTACAAACGAGCATTTTTTCAAATCTAGCAAAAGTAAAGCGCTGCCGGGTGCAGCTCGCAAACTATTACTTATAATGCCATAAAAAGTATGAAAATTTAACAAATATTGCTCTCTTGTTAAGTTACAATTTTTGACATTGGGCCTTCTAGACCCATGGCGCAGAATTAGGCTGCTTCGTGGAGTAATTTTGACGTTCCGATGGTAATAGTAAGAATATATATATATTTTTTATATAAATAAAACTCGTGCATTATAAGTATAAATTTATAATGCACGAGTTTCATTACAAGTTCCCCATCAAGATTCACACTTTTTACGTTAAACCGAAATAAATGCTAAATATTTCAAATTTCTTAAACCTCACATCCCTTTTAACACCGCTTTGTGAAATCTAAATTACCTGGCATAGAATTGTTTTATCGCAAAACACAAAATTCCTTCTTCACCACTCCCCAAAGATTCTTATTATATATATTAGATCTCATTTGACAGATCCCGTTACGAAGGACGATAATCTTTCAATTTACCCCAGTCACGGTATCTCGAGACACGTAGATAGGCACCAGTAGTGTAAGGATTAAAGGTTTGTATAAATATTATGTCATTGTATAGTAAAAGAATATAAAAACACTATTTTTACTAGCCTACCATAATGTTATATTATAACAGTTTGATACAAAATTTTATAACGGTAAACATAAAATATTTTATAAAGTTATATTTGAAGCACTAACTTTGTGGTTATTCATTATGATAAAATAACTTTGTTTTTAACCACTAACTTTTTATTTTTTCCACCCACCGGTTTCAAAGCAAACGTCAAGGTTTGCGTAACTAATGATTTAATTCCTATTTTATTTTTATCATGTTTACAAAATACTACACGTGGACCCAATAAATCAAGTCTTTTTTCCTTTCAAGGGTGGTCATTTGGTGGTTGAAAATAAAATATTAAAATTTTACAACTTAGAATTCTTAGAAATTAAAAAAGCGAATCGTAATTAGAAAAAAGTAATTAACAACCAAGTAAACAATATTTCTTTTGGTCCTCTCCTGTCTAGGTTTGAAAATATTGGTATCAAATTTAAGGAAAAAAAAATATTGGGATTTATTGGGTTCACGTGTAGTATTTAGTAAACATGATAAACATAAATTGAGAATTAATTCATTAGAAACGTAAACCTTGACGAAGAAGCTTGATTGCTTTGAAACCGGTCTGTGGAAAAAAAAAAAAAAAGCTAGTGGTTAAAAACAAAGTGATTTTATTTATTTTATTGTAAAATATTTTAATAAACTACTAGTTTCAAAGCTCCAGAAGCTTCATTTTCAAGGTACAATTAGTTAATCAATCTTATCCTCTTTTTTTTTTTTTTTTAAATAAATATTTGCGTTCTTTATTATCCAATATTAAATTTTGATGGCCATTTTCAATGGGTTGTAAATAACTCAGTCTTAAAAATTGGGAATCAAGTTGGAGTAGAGTAGGATTTGAACCACGGACCTTTGAGCCGTAAGTCCGAGACACTACGTAGCTTCAGTTCGTTTTTATTCATCCGACTAAAACACAAATCTACATTAATAGAACTTAAACATTTTTAATGAAATAAGCATAAATAATGACCAAAACTTACGACAAAATTTCTTTGAAAAACCCCTTGTACAAGTAAATTTTATGTTTAAAGACTTTTTCAAAACTCTTGCACATTTAACTCAATTTCGTTTAAAATGGTCTGTTGGACAAAAACAAACTCAAGCGACTACTAATCACGGGACCATAACCCGATTAACAGTGTTTACTTAATATTAAATCGAAACATATGGAGCTAATAAGATCGTATCCATCTCACTTTACACCTCTTTGCAAGAACAACATGCCAAAAAATACTGAAAAAGTCAAATAAATCAAGAAAGTAGCTATTACTGACTATTTTTATCTTATTTAAAATAAACTGTGTTATGTGCAAAATAACAAGTTGTTAGTTCTTAATTTTTAGGCAAAGGTTAGCAATTTTTTTATTTACAAGTCAATTAATATACAAAAAACTATCAAAAAATGAATTTTCAAATGTAAAAAATTGTTTTGAAATGTTTTAAGCCTGACATTTATGTCTGGATAAACAAGTGAAACTAATCAAATTATCATTTAATAATCTGTCTGAATAATAAACGGTGTTTAAGTGTCATTCCGTCGGTTTTACAGCCTCCATTTTAAAGTGATTTAGCATTGGAAATTGGACGTTTTACACACTAAAACGTCTTATTCCGAGATGGGTGGAGTACGAAAGTCGTAAAAATAATATTGGAGCTTTAAATGTGATTGGACTGAAAGAGCAGTTTATTTCAAATCGGGTAAAAGCTCCGATCGTTTAAAACCATTCACTTTACTCATATAATTATTTGTGGAGCCTCAACTTATCACTAGATATAAAAAGGTGACAAATATCATATTTTACTGTCTATCTTATACAGTTTGTCATGTATTCTATTTGACGTCTATTTAATTTAATAATCATATGTAGTTCCACAATTTTACTACCAATGCAAAAAAATACAATCCTAGTTGCCGATTATAACTTGAAGTTAACATTCGTTGTGTGGAGCCCACAATACATTACAAACATTGAAAGGATTGAAAATGTTCAACGAATTTTTTTTTAAATACTTAGATTATTAAAACAATAAAACGCTTTGCACTTGCAGCCAATCTGTTATACAAAATAGATTTTTTACACTTTAAAATAGATGCACTATATTGGAATTATGTTATTTATATAAATTATTAAATAATAAAGTAGACTGGTTTAACCCTCTCTCCAAAATTAATCGTAATGTCCCCTTTTGCGTGTCAAGAAATAAGTATTTATTCCATCTGCCAGTCTGTAGTACTAACTTTGCACAACACTCTTTACTATATCGTTCTTACTCAAACTATAATGCTTTATTTTCATATATTGATATATTTATTGATAATCTATTACCGAAGTGTTTATGTAGTAGATAAAGTTATTGTTATTTTTGTTAATAAACTTTGATTATTATTATTATTTAACATGCCAGTTAATATATTTAAAAATAAATAAATTCTCATCCTTTCTGGCTTCAATACGTTCCTTCTTGCTATTTAAAAATGCTCACGCTCACACACACCTGAACACTTATTCCCACACAAATACACACAAACACACCTCTACACTAACTCTCATACAAATACACACAAACACACCCTTTTGTTGTCCCACTATTTAATATGAATGATTTTTATTTAGAAAATTTGCTTGTCTGTTTTCATACCGTATCTTTTTCATGTTATTATATCATAGTTGACTGTTTCTGTAAAATAAATAAAAAAATCTAAATTTTTGCTCCATTTGATGTCTTTTCTATGAGGCTTCCTTGTCCTAGTATGCTTTTCTAACGTTTTCGCAAAACGTAATTGCGTTCTGGACCAAATGACAAAATTCCTGACAATTTTCTTAATGACATCGTTTCCACCATACTCGACACCATACTCGATTTCCACTAATATAAAATAATTTAACCAATGAACGAATAGGTCAAAAAACATTACTGAAAATAATTATTTTACACATTATTGAACACATATCAACTTATTAAAGCAGAAATGTAGAACATTTTAGAGAAGCGAATATAGTAGTTTAAACATCTACAGGGCTTATTAACTGTCATTGGTTGGTTTAAGTGGCAACTTTGCATGCTATTTCACATTCACTATTCTGCCATTATTTGAACATCTGTATTCTTTCAATTCATCCATCTGTTGATTTTCGTCTGATTAAATTACTTCACTTTTATACTAGACAACGCCTGAAAATATTTTTTCCATTTTTTTACTTTTTCTCGGACCAGGTAGATTTATCAAAAAAAAATTTTCAAGTTCGCAACACATATTATGTTTGAACGTAAAATTTTATTTTGTTGGTGTATATTTTTTCAAATTTTTTATCGCTTTGGGGTAAGATAGTCAGACGTAAAAAAAATCAACTATGTTTTTAGTCTTTTTTAAAAAATATAATACCAAGTTTAAAAACACGCGTTTGTAGCGTCTAGAGTCGATTACTGTAATTTTATCTACCAGTGGCAAGCCCTGATTTATAAAAAAAAATATTGATAGTAACCGTACGGCAATATTTGTAAGAGAGAGATCAACAATCGAACTGATAACTTGTTTCAGAATCAATATTTTTATTTCGAATTTTCTTTAAAACTTTTCTACGTATAAGACCGTATTTTTTTTTATTCTTGTATCAAAATTTTATTTAATTCATATCTTATCCTATCAATGTAAATTTATTTAGTCATATTTACATTTCTTTGAGATTTCAATAATAATATCGGATGTTAAATAAACATAATTCTTCTTCAAAATCTAATAATAAATTCAATGGACGACAGTTGGATTTTTAAACAGCCTATTTTTCAGCGTCTTAGTATTATTAGAACCAGCTGGAAAAATATAGTAAAATTTATATTTTCTTGAACATTTTGTTAATTATTGTTTGCGAATGATTAGAGCATTCGTTGTGTAAGACGAAATAGGAACATACGTTTTTTTTACAATTTCAATCACTCTATTAGCTGAATTTGTTTTTTTGCTCCTCATCCAGGTAATTTTATAGACCATTAAATTAAGGCAATATTTTTTAAGAAAACGTAGACTTCACTTTTTTATTGCTTTTGAAATAATTCGAATCACATTAAAAACTTATTTTATTTTAGGTACGAGTATTTTTATTTATTTTTAAACCGAAAAATTTGAGTATATTTTAACTTTTTGTTTTACTAACTAAGATAAATATGTTTATATCATCATGAATTGTCACTGCTACTATGGTTGCAACGTCTGCGTAGCATGTGATGATGTTTTTGGCTTATATATATTGTTGTGTTATATTTAGTTATAAAGATGCTAAACTTGCTTTGTTTCTTCGTTGTTCTTAATATGTGATTTTTTTATAATGTTTATATTATTTAAGTACTACTTGGGACTAAAAATAGACAGACAAGGACTATGGGCAATTCATATCAATAATTTAACTAGTAAAGTGGTGATACGAGTATTATTGAGCCTTATTTTCAAAATCAGAAACTTTGTTCGAAAAACGGAAAAATACAAATGTTTGAAACCTACGTAAAAACTTAAATATGTTATATGCTACTATTATGGGGAACAGGAAATCAAAATGAACTAAACAGACTACAAAAACCGCAAAATAAAATATTAAAGTTAGTTTATGACCTTTATCTAACGGTAACTAAAGAACTCTTTAGACAAACTAAACAATTGAATATAATTGAACTCTTTCAAGTAAAATCCTTAAAAGTCATTAAAAAATTACAACAATACGAGAATATCAGAACAATATTCTAAAACGAGACAAAAATAGTCGAAACTTATAAACCAAGGACTTAAATTATACAGTAAACTATCAGACAAAACTAAACAAAAGACTCAGACAAACTTTTAAAAAGATATAAAAAATATTACCATTAATAATAGAATATGAAATAAAAAAAGAAAAATTATTTTGTTAAACGAATGTAATCCGTAACGTTAGGGTTTATAAATCAATTTTATATCTACTCGTACATATATTTTTTCAAGGCCCACAATTGAGTTGTAGTAACTTCTGAGAATGTAATTCATATGTAATATACTTTGTATTTTATGATCTATAAATAAAATAATAAAAATTTAAACACGTCCAGGTAAAACCTTGAAATATTTTTATTAATATTGCCAAACATCGGGATCGTTATCGGGGTTTTCTGATATTGATGCGGATATTTGGCAATCTGGATAACTGGAGTTCGGATAAATAGAGTTCTACGGTATATAAATATCCGGCATATAGCCCTCGTCGACCTCACGCTATATATTACAATATATTCGTCTCTTTTTCGAGGTTTTCGCTATGTTTTACGTCAAAGGTCACTTTTTACGCTTTATTTTAGAAAAAAATAGCCTTGTCTTCAGTAAGTATACGTTAGAAGTATAAATTAACTTCATAAATATCTTTCCTACCCTCACAATCTTCATATAAATCAAAATGTTTCATCGCCGCCATTTCAGACGTCAGCCAATTCTGTTACTTTAAGCCCCTAGATTAAATCCCCTTTTCTTGATTTTATTCGACGCTTGTATCTCATGTACTATCGGAAACATTGCTTAATCAATCAATCTTTATACCGTTCCATGGATATATCAATTTAACATAATTGTATTTTTTTTTAAAATTATAATAAGAACTATTTTTAAAGGGTACTTCTGCCGTACTATTAACTAGTATTTCATAATTACCAATACCTACTTTTCTTTATTTATCAACGGATTTAGTTTATTCAAAAAACGCCAAACAGAAATTCTTATTATACGTTAATGCACAATCGAAATAAAATACAAGTAAAGAAAATTAAAGCTAGGACCAAAAAATAAATAAAAATTACTTTTAATATATATATATATTTATTTATTTTACCCAATATAAAATACAAATACATAGTTTACAAAAATGTTTATAACATTCAATATAATTTTATTTTTACATATAGATGTAGCCACTCCACTGGCCCACAGGCACATTCCGGAGTGTCAGGGTATTATTTATTTTATACGTAAGTGTACATACTTTCACATCAATTGAGTGTTGAAATTCAAAAGAAATAAATAAAAAAAATTAAAACATACAAACAAACAAACAAACCATCACGCCGTTTCCCCGTAAGGGTAGGCAGAGAGGATAGAACGCCACAACACTCTATCTTTGCATACAGATCTCGCTTCCTCTACATTCATACATCTTCTCATGCACGCGCGCCGATTATTCCGACTTTTGACATGTCC
Organism: Micrasema longulum; assembly: GCF_059751315.1. Lineage (NCBI taxonomy): Eukaryota > Metazoa > Arthropoda > Insecta > Trichoptera > Brachycentridae > Micrasema > Micrasema longulum. The sequence continues at coordinate 179,666 of NW_028278292.1, forward strand.
ATCTTTAAGTATTTGTTGGATTTGGTCATGCCATGTCTTTCTCGGTCTTCCTCTATTTCTGCATCCATCAACATTCGCATTGTAAATATTCTTAGCCGTTCTCTCGCTGTCCATTCGTTCTACATGTCCAAACCAGCGCAGAGCTCCTTTCTTGATTTTGTCGATAATGCTTGTCTCAGCCTTACATAATGTACGGATCTCAACATTTGTGCATCTATCGTACATAGTTTTACCACACATTCGCCTGAGAGATCGCATTTCGACAGCATTCAGCTTACTTTCATCCCTGTTTTTCCAAGTCCATACTTCGCTCCCATACATCAGGGATGGGACCAGGACTCCGTTGTGAACTGCCAATTTTGCCTCTTGTGACAACCATTTATTTGCCAAGGTCGATTTAAGTGCACCGTTCACTCTGTTCCCGGCACTCACCCTCCTTTCAATATCTTTCTCAGTCATTCCATCCCTAGTGAACATACTTCCCAGATACACAAATTCCTCTACTTGTTTTAGTATAACTCCATTCACAGGGATTTCACATTTAGTCATACTTTCATTTCTTTCAAAAACCATCACATTCGATTTATCGACATTCATCAACAAATCGCTTCTCTTGCATACATCGTAGACCTTTGTTACCAAGAATTGCAGTTCCTCTTTGTTGTTAGCAAGGAGTACAGCATCGTCAGCATACAAAAGACAATTGACTTTTAAATCACCCATTTTTGCTCCCATTCTTAAGCCTTTCAGTTCTTTCATGCAGTTATCGATATACACGTTGAACAGCCATGGTGACATAACACATCCCTGCTTCACTCCTTTATGAATGTCAAACCACGATGTGTATGATCCATTTACCCTAACACATGCTGTGCTGTCTTTATACAGAGAAGCAATAGCACGTGTTAGATTTCCGCTTACTCCGTACTCCGATAACACCTTCCATAATTTTTCTCTGTCAACTCTATCAAACGCTTTTTGCAGATCGACAAATGCGCAGAAAAGCTTTTGGTTTTTAGCAAGAAATTTTTCTGTCATGTTTCGTAAAGCAAATATTTGATCCATACATCCTCTTCCATTCATAAAACCGCTCTGAATATCCCACACTCTATCCTTTGTAACTTTTCTTACTCTATCAATCAGTATTCTTCCATACATTTTGCCAACAGTGCTCAAAAGGCTGATTGCTCTATAATTTCCGCATTCTACTCTTGAACCTTTTCCCTTGTATAGAGGCATAACAACAGCCCTTCTCCAGTCTGGAGGAGTGTATTCCTCCTCTAAACATCGGTTGAAAAGTTTGTGCAGCCATACAAAAATTATTTCACCGCCCGCCTTTATGAATTCTGTAGCAACATTATCAAAACCTTGCGCTTTTCCATTCTTCATATATTTGGCAGCAATTCTTATTTCTTCCATTCTTATCTCTGTCGTACCATCATATGCATTTAAACTTACCTGAGGAGGTGCTGCAGTGCTTATATTTCCTGTATGTGTTTCATACACCTCCTCAAAGTATTCCTTCCATCTTGTTTTTATTCCACTATCATTTGTCACCATTTTCCCATCTTTTCCTTTTATAGCTGTCATACATCCACTTTCATTACTGTTTCGGGAATTTTTCACCGCTTTCCAGAATATCTTTATATTTTCTTGGAAGTTCTCGGTCATTTTGATTCCCTCTTTTTTTTTCAACAATTTTTTTCGTTCACACACACCTTGTTTCACTCTCTTCTTACATTCATTATATATGCTTTTTAATTCTGCATACCTATTACCAATCGCTTTTTTCACTGTCAGCAGATTTAACCATGCTTCCTTCTTTTCTTGCACTAGTTTTTTTATTCCATCGTCCCACCAAGCATCACCTTTCTTTCTTCCTTGTTTCGTTATACCGCATATTTCCATAGCAGATTCACACATACCATTTTTCAAACATTCCCACATTGCATCAATACTCATATTTTCCACACATTCATCGATCAGTTTAAGATTTACGGCCCTTTCAAATTTATCTTTTATGCAATCATTTTGGAGTTTTTCAACTTTGACTCTAGAAGGCGCCTGCATTTTGCGGGTCTTGGACCGCCATCCTTGAAACAAGATTACCCTTGATACCACCAAGAAGTGATCTGTTTCCATTTCGGCTCCTCTATACACCCGCGTATCAACTGTTACAGGCCTCAATCTAGAGTCAATGACTACATAGTCGATAATAGATCTTTCATTGCCTCTCTCCCACGTATACTGGTGGATTTCCTTATGATCAAAGAACGTATTTGACACAAAAAGATTCCATTCCAGGCATACTTCTAGCAGTCTTCTTCCATTATCATTCTGTTTTCCATCCCCGAACATGCCTAGGGCTGACTCCATCCCGTCTCTTCGAGTTCCCACCCACCCATTCAAATCTCCCGCAAGTATTACTCTCTCATTATCTTTTTTTCCATTCATTACATTCATCACACTTGTCCAAAACTTATCCTTCTCAGATTCGCAGTCGGAATTCACAGGAGCATATCCTATTATTAAAATAATACTCGTCAATCCAATCTTGAATCTGACAAACATAAGTCTAGAACTTATAAGGACATACTCTTTCATACACTCTATCATTCTGGGCGATAGAAACGCGGCAACACCCTGGCAGGCTCTGTCTGTATCTGGGACACCTGACCAAAGAACCAGGGCGTCACCGTGTTCCATCGAACCGCTTCCTTTTTTCCAACTTTCCGTTATACATAATATATCTAAACATTTATTCCTCATCACATCACACAATTCGTTCATTTTTTCACCCATGCGTCCCCTTATATTCCATGTCGCAATTCTGCATTCTTGCGTTTTCCTCCTCTGTGCGCCCCCACGGAAGGAGCGACCTGACGGGTTGCGAGCCTCATCGAAGTTTGTCAAAGGCATCCTCCCGTTCTACCTGCCTACTTAATATTAATTACGCTACCCCTCATCTCTACTACTACTTAAATACTTAATTTTACACAAGACCTATAATGAATTGATATAAATGACTTAAATAGATTATTTCTAAGACTTACAGTATAAACATTCACAAAGTACCTTAACACTAAAATTCACTACTGTCACTTATCACTATAGAAGTCATAAACTTAAACATTAATGGTGACTCGGCCGAACGAATCCTTTTCTGCTGGAAGGCCGAGTCGTGGTTGCCATTTGCCATGTGTATGTATCCCCAGATGTTCTTCGCTCGGTGCGGCGTGTCCGGGTTCCATGGGTTGCCGCCTGTGCTGTGGGTGCATTTGCACCCCGCGCCTGCACCCTGATATTGTGCAAACTTCCCGCCCCTCACCTCGCCTCGGTTCCCGGTTTAGGCTTCGTACTTTTTCACATGTTGCGACATCTCGAATCTTCCGAGAATTATGTTCGCTAGGGGCACTGATTTTAAGTCATTAGACTTTACAAACTGTTTTTTCTCGTTTCTCGTTGGAATTAAACGATTTGATAAATGCACGCACTTTGCTGGAGGATTACATGCTAACACTAGGTAAATTAGTTTTATTAAATTAATGATTAATTGTTAATTTTTCTTACACTGCTAGTTAACACACACAAAGGCCCTTCCTGGAACGCGCTTCGTGTCCCACAAAAATATCGAGTCTAGTCATCTTTTCTTTATTTAGTCACATATTCACACTTAGACAATATTTACCTACATCAATAAAACGAAAAAGGATTTTCAATTAACTAAAATGTTATTCTTATATATGAAACATATTCCTCAGCTTCCTGTTTAGTCTTTTTAGCAGTCCATTTATGGACTCGAGCTTTGAAAATATTGTTTTTCATTTTATTCACCAATATGCCCTTGCTTAAAAAGTTGTATAGCTTAGGGGCCAGAAAAGTATAATGCCTTTGTCCGTAATTTGTTTTTTTTTTCTTTGGGAGCAGAAGTATTGTTTTTTGTCTTTGCCTAGTATGTACATACATCTTTTATTTGTCATTATAATCTTGTTTTTTTACAAAGCTTTTTTAATTAACTGTAGTATCCATCATTATTTGTTATGACATAATATTAACGAAATAGTAATTTTATTTATTTATCTTGTATTATGGGGTAATAAAACCACGATTTATACTTAAAAAGTATACATTTGAACAGATATTCATTGATATAATAAGAATGTTTAGCCCTACGGAAAATTTGATTATTTTATACAAAAAACAACACGCAGTTCTATAAAATAATCAAAATGAAAAAAGTCAAGTTAAAATTAAGTTGCTTATAATTTGAATGTGGGTTAGAAATTTGGGACAAACGCGAGTGACTTAATTATTTTCGAAACATATAGAACCAAATCCTAGGCAGGTGCTTTTATCTCGGTGGCTGAGCAGCTGACTAGGAAGGGAAAATACTACAAAAGAAAATCGAGTTAAAAAGGGAATCATGCTTGAGGTCCTGAGTTCAATTCCTGGCATGGTGGACGTTAAATATTAGTTTAAAAGGAGACCCGATTTTCCGATATTTAATTGTTGCTGGACTGGCACCTGAAGCATTATACTAATCGCTTTACCTTCAATGTAACAAAAAAATCTAGCTACGCTAAAATTGGGGCCTAATACATCACTAGATGCAGATAAGAAAATGATAAAATAGTATTTACTCCTTGACAGTGGACTATAAATTTATTAGTTAACTAAAATAAAATAAATAAAACAACTTTGTTTTTAACCACTAATTTTTATTTTCCACCAACCGGTTTCAAAGCAAACAAGCTACTTCGTAAGCACAGCACCACTTATATTTATTTTACAATCTTTTTTTTATTTCGGGCAGTAAAATAACGTAATACATAAATTTTACTGCTCAATGTGTATAATGAAGGTAAAATGGCCTTCAATGCATAAACAGTAGTCGTATCACTAATTTTATGGTCCAGTGTTATCTGTATCATCTGCTTCAGCCTATATGTAATCATTTATCGGTGGTTCAAGCAATATTTATTTGGTTTTCCCGCTGTTTTATTTCATGACGTGTAAAATTTATTACTTTGCGGTTAAATTGTTTTGTATTTGTGTAATTTTGTTCAAATCGGAATTTAATAACTGACATAACTTATATACCATACTAAAAATATTGTTAATTAAACACTGGTGTAAGAATGTGTAAGGAAAAGAACTTCAAGTTTGTTTGGATAAAATATGGCCAAATATTTGTCCGAAAGAGTGAAGCCAGTCCGGTACTTCAAGTGACTTCTGAATTTGTGCTGCAAGATATTTTTTTATAATATTTTTTTATATTTTATTCTTTACTTTGTTTTGTAACTGCTTTTTCCATACTTTAATTATTAACTATCTTTCATGCAATTTCTGCCCATGTTGTTGGTTTTCTATAGATAAAAATTCAGGGCCAAAGCTCAAATAAGTATATATTATCAGAATGTAACTGGTTTGCGTTCAAAGACGAATGACTTTTATCTTAATGTGACTAATAACGACTATGATGCTATATTTATAACAGAAACGTGGCTACTCCCTAATATTCACAATTCTGAACTATTTGACGACCGTTATCAGGTTTACAGGCATGATAGAGAAGGTGACAGACGTGGTGGTGGTGTAATGATTGGATTGAAAAAAGAATACAAAGCTTTTCATCAACTTGTATGGGAATCATCAGTTGAAGACATATGGGTAACATTAACTATTAATAATAATTTTAAAATTAACTTATGCTGTGTCTATATTCCACCAGGCGTTAACCATTTATCTCATTCTGTAATCTTTCTCGACAAATTATGTGATATTAGAACTAAACATCCCAATGATGAATTTATTATAATAGGTGATTTTAATCTGCCCCAAGCCTCTTGGCATAAGAGTATCGATGGGACCATGTATATGGCAAATAGTAATCAAACTGTTACTACAGCTAAATTTTCAGATGTATTGTCGTTTACTAGTCTATCACAGTATTGCAGTATACCAAATAATAACAACAAATATCTCGATCTAGTCGTAAGTTCTCATAATTTGGAAGTCTCCAAGATTAGCCAGCCTCTCATCCCTGAGTGTCGGCACCATATCGCTCTATGTATTAAACTTCAATTATCCGTTTTTACACCGATGCCTAATCACTCCCGTACTATAACATTATTTAAAAAGGCAAATTATAATACAATTAATAACTCCCTTCAGAATATCAACTGGGATAGCGAATTTTTTAATCTTTCTTGTAACACTGCTGTGGATAGATTCTATTACATCTTAAGGGAAATTATATCTGTAAATATTCCCACGAGAGAATGCAAAGCAAATAACTCGTATCCTGTATGGTATAGTCCAGCATTAATTAAACTCACTAAAGAAAAATACAAAATTTTCAAAAAATGGAAGAAATTTAATAACCCCCTTGATAAGATTGAGTTTAATATTCTGCGCGCAAGACAAAAACAAATGGCTAAAGATTGCCTTAAAAGTTTTGTAAATGACTCTGAGATTAAAATTAGTAAAGATCCAAAGCAATTTTGGAATTTTGTTAAGAGTAAAAACAAAAATCATGGTTTGCCGCAATCTATGGTTCTTGATGATATTACAGCGGACAATCCCAGTGATATTTGTGAGTTATTTTCAAAGCATTTTGTTACTTCCTTCAATCATTGCACCCCCAACACACAATTACCTTATACAAACATACAAACTGATGATCATGTCAACATATCTTCTATTTCAATTTCAAAAAGGATGATTATTGGTCATATTAAAAGTTTGTCAAATAGTACAAGCGGGGGTAGTGATAACATATCTTCATATTTCATTAAAATGTGTTGTTATGAAATCGCCAAACCATTATTTCTATTATTTCAATTATCATTAAGTGAAGGCATATTTCCTGATATGTGGAAAAGCGCCCTTATAACACCCATATATAAATCTGGTTCAAAAAATGATATAAAAAATTATCGTCCAATCTCAAAATTAACTATTATCAGCAAACTTTTTGAAAAAATAGTCTACAGTCAACTTTATAATGCTGTCAAAAACACTATCATCGAGAACCAACATGGTTTTGTAAAATTTAGATCCGTCACTTCTAATCTTGTTGTATTTTTGGAATCGGTTTTAAAAGCAATGGACGAAAGAACTCAGGTAGACGTAGTGTATACTGATTATTCAAAGGCTTTTGACACTGTTACGCATAGTATATTACTCAATAAATTATGGAATTTGGGTATCCACGGTAATCTACATAGGTGGCTGACGTCTTACCTTAATAATAGACTACAATCAGTAGTCGTAAACGGGTTTAGTTCCGATGTTGTAAATGTACCCTCAGGCGTTCCACAAGGATCGCATTTGGGGCCATTACTATTTATAATTTTTATCAATGACATTGGTAAGTGCTTTAAATTTGCAAATTTTTTACTTTTTGCTGATGACATGAAAATATATTTAAAAATAAAATCTAATTTAGACTGTGTCAAACTCCAAGAAGATCTCGATAGATTAAATTTATATTGTAAACAAAACTTACTAAAATTGAATATTAAAAAATGCTCTGTGCTCACATTTTCAAGGAACAACTTTAAAATCATCCATAATTATTGCCTTGACTATCAAGTACTTACTAAAGTTAATGAGATGCGGGATCTCGGGGTTCTACTTGACAATAAGTTAACGTTTGAGGCACATGTCAACTCAATTGTGAAAAAATCATACCAAATGTTAGGTTTCCTCTTCCGTATAGGGAGAGAATTCAATCATGCGCGCACTCTTAGAACTCTTTACTTCACATTTGTTCGAAGTCAATTAGAATTCGCATCTCCCGCTTGGAGCCCTCAATACAAAAAATACACAAACCGAATTGAATCTATACAATCAAAATTTTTATCGTATTGCAATTTTAGACGGTTGACTCAGAATACAGGTCCAGATGAGTCTATAAACTTACCTAAACTCCAAACTCTCCAAACTCGAAGGAACATGGCTGATGCCATTTTTATGTATAAAACTTTGAATAACATGATAGATTGCCCTAAGATTCTGTCACTTATTAATTTTAGAGTCCCAGTAACGCAGATCAGAAACCAATCTCTTTTTAAAATTTCTAAATGTAAAACTAAATCTTTTCAAAATTCATTTGTAAATAGAACCTGCCATATGTGTAATCAAAAATTAAATTGTATTGATATTAATAATATATCTTTAACTTCCTTTAAAAGTGAAATTTCCAAAAATAATTCAAGTTATGATGTTGCGCCTTGAATCCGCAGCCTATATTATGCAGGTTATGTGCAGTTCTGTATGTAGGCACATAATAAATGAACACTGTATGGTCAACTATAGTTGTATTATTTATTGTAATGTGCAACTGTGTGACCAATATTCATTTACATTTCTAGTAATATTATAAGTTTTGTATGATTAGTTATTTTATGTTTTGTATAATTTTGATGTGACAACATTTACAATAACAATATTATGTGGAAGCCTCTAATTGGACTTTATGATATGTATTTATGGTATAATTGATTCTTATAAATGTATAAATGTCTGTTGGCTTTCCAATGAAATAAAATAAAATAAAATAAAATAAAATAAAAATAAAATAAGAAGCGTATAAATTGAAAAAGTGATTTAAAAATTGAATTAATTGAAATAGGTGGAATAATTCTTTAACTAAAATCATCAATTACGAGTTGAAGAAATGCGAATGTAAAAACATAAAAATCTTTGACCGATCCTTAAATACTCGAGATGTAAGTGATCACAATTTATGGGTTCGATAAATACTTATAAGAATCATAATTAAACTCTTATAGTTCCGCTATCAATTATATTAGAAAATTCGATACAATTATAATAGGAAGCACGTGTGAGTAACTAAAGCATCCAATAACAGGTCATAAGCCTTTTAAAAGTCAAGATTTCCATCTTTCCTTCTCAAAAAAATCCCTTTCTGTTACAACAAATTTAGTACATTAAGGTTCATCAAAATGTTTTTTTTATTTATTTCAATTTATATAAAAACTTAAATGTAATTTCGATCGCTCACTAACATACATAGCTTTACGTGTGAATATTTTGTAAAGTGCATTCACGTAATATAATGTAAGTAATGTGCCAGACAACTAAATGTTTTTAGTAAAATGAACGATCTTGCATTTCATTTATATAAATCAACTCTATTTAATCATTGAAAAGATGGTGAACGGTAATTTACATTTTTTAGATTAAAGTGCTTTCTATGTTTACTTTTGTATAGGTACTATTGTGTACCATATTAACGTGTATACTTATTTTTTCAAATGTTATTATTATTACTATTTTTGGTTTTTTTTGAGACAAAATAATTTTATTGTTTTTTATATATATTAACAATATATTGAGTTTGTCCAAATTTTTGTAGACAAAGACTGGATTCAACTCCCTGGGGAGCTGATAACATTAACATATTACAACAGAGATGAAGAACATATCAGAAAAGGTGATTTAGAAGTCTAGGCATCTACAGGGCTTATGACCTGTCATTGGCTGGTTTTAGTGGCCACTTTACACACTGTGTAACATTCACCATTCTGCCCATATTTGAACAACTATATTATTTCAATTATTTAACAAACATCAACAGATGAAAGAATTGAAAGAAAATAGTAATTCAAATATGGGCAGAATGGTGAATGTTACACAGTGTGTAAAGTGGCCACTAAAACCAGCCAATGACAGGTCATAAGCCCTGTAGATGCCTAGACTTCCATATTACCTTTTCTGAAATGTTCTTCATCTCTTTTGTAATATGTTTTTAATGTACTTATATTTTGTACCTCTTAAAGAAAAAAATAATATTTTCCTTTTAAAATTTTATCTGCACCCATTTCTTAATTCTATTTTAATATCTAAATATATAATTTATACAATACTGCTGTGATATATGTAGTATTTATGTAAAAAAATACTTTTCAATTTAATTTTTAAGTTTTTCAAATTATATTGAAGTGTTTATATTATTTTAAATATGTATATTTTTAAGGTAAAAGGCACTGCGTGCCGTGTTTATTAATATATTCATAAATAAATTTCTTTTCTTTTTGAGATCAAAATATTCACTTGCTCTAAATAACAAAGAGTTATAACAATAATTCCCGAAAATATTTTGCATTATAATAAAAATATTTTAATCGGTCTATCGTAATCTTGGTGCCTATTCTCTTTACCGTTTTTATTCACATTCCTCGAGCGAACATAGTTTCCACATTGAACTAAATTCATTAAACATTTTCCTAAAATTAGCAACTTTCGTTTCGCCAGCTGGTACAAACTTTTAACAAAGTGAACCAATGCAGGTTTCTTTTCGCTGCCCAAAGCTTTAGGTAATATGCCTAACTATATTGCCGCATTGTTAAGCATATTGTAGTCCATACACATAAATAGGTTACTGCTTCTCATCAGAATCACGCGAAACGGGGATGTTGAGCCTTAATAGAACCGTATATTTAACAAGGAATGCTGCAAGGGGTATGTAGTTATATTCTGCAACATTATCCAACCCCCCAGTGCATTAGATACAAAATAGGATCGTACCACAACACATATTATATACAAAGAAATAACAAAATAAGTCGACCTCCGTAGCGTAAACAAATATTGTCATCATTTTTCATTACTCTATCCGCACTAAACAGTATATCTACGCACCAAAAATACTTGAATTTATTAATTTTAGAGTACCTGCTGTCAACACTAGGAGTACTTTATTGTTTCATTGCTCCAGTACTTCTTCCAACCAACAAAACAATTTATTAATACCGATACTGCATAGGTTAGGTAACACTTATGGAACGGCGGCAGACATTCTGTCCAATTCTTTACCATCTTATAAGTCCACAATATCAAGTTTATTTGTAGCTACTCGTCAAACTATTATTAACAACTCAATTTCATAAATTAAAAAAAAATACTTACTTGTTTATTTTTATTACCTTATGCTTGTTTTTTTATTTTTTACTATTATTTCAAATTGCATTGTAGTATTGGCAAATACGCATTTCATAGATGCATATTTTTATTTCTTATTTTTTCGTGATAATATATGCTTGCTTGTTTATTAATTTAACTTAAAAATGTCTTCCTTGCTTACCGTAACACTTTATTTATTGTTTGCTTTACAGAATTTATGTCATAAGCTTATATCTTTGCATTTTTTGTTTATATGCTTACTGTTTTTTCTTGCATACCTTTGTTATTATTGTTTTTTTCTTTTTACTTTGTAAAACTTTTTATCATATCCTTTTTAATTAATTTCACAATTTTTTCCTGTATATTCTGTTTATTATTTAGTATGTTAGCATGTATTTCATTTTTATTTTTTGTAAATGCCTTTTGGGCGTTAATGAACAAAATAAATAAATAAATATCTTATATGTGTATAATCCAATCGCAGTTAATCAGAAATCAAAATTTGTATCATATATTTTTATCTACTATTTTATTTATTTATTATCATGTCATTTATATTCAATTACACATTTCTAAAAAGTTGTTTGACTATCTTACTAGGGTTATTTACCCCGTTTTAAGACAATCAAAATATAAAAACAAGAATCTAAAACATTTAAATGTGTGTAAATAAAAATTCTTGACGGAAGTTCACAGTTATTTATTATAGAAATAAAAGACGAGTGGTACTTTGATCCACAAATTTACTAAGTTTAGTTAGAATGTAAGTTTAGGTATACAATTGTAAAGCGCCCTTGAGGTGGTTTTTTACAAAAATGGCGCTATATAAATCAGCCAAATATTATTATTATTAAGAAAACAATCTTCGAATATTTACTTACCAAAATTATTAAGGATATGTGTTTGCCATTTTTTATATGGACTAAGTCCGCTAATAAATAAATAAATAATAATACGAAAATTCTGTCCTCATAATTCATGTAAACTGAAACACAAAAATAATCATGTATACATACATATCTAATTTTGACTAAATACAATAACTTATATCAAATTTTCGATTGTGTTCATTTAATCCATACACGAGTATGTACTCAAATCAAGCAATAGCAAGGCATTTCCGGGTTCAGCTTGTTTAGAATAATTTGTCTTTACATATTAGTAAAAAACGTATGGGTATACATATGGTACAATTATATAGCTGCTGTCCTATGTAGGAGTATCGTCTCCATTCTAAAGAAGTTCTTTTTATCGGGAAATCAGATCGCTATTGAAAATCCGAGTCTTTTAATGATGAAAAACTGACGAATGTGTACCTCTGTTAGTGCTAGTAACCACCACTGTTCTCAATCAATGATATTAAGTAATAAACATGAAGGTTAAATAAAATCAGTCTTACACTTATATGGAATAATGAAATATTGCAGCGAAAAAAATATTTTCAAATAAATACTGCTTATCAGCTATGCCAGGAATTGAACCCAGACAAAAACAACTATTTTACAAAAAGCTTTAATCTCCGCTCAATTTTGCGTTTTATATTGTTCTATCAAATCACCCATTTAGTCAAAAATGCCTATCCAGAGTTCATTTTTTCTTCTTATAAGGCAAATTAATAAATATGTTTTTTTTTGGTTAATCGTTTTTGTTTTTTTTTTTTTAGTTTTCAAACAACGATTACGTAGACTCTTTTGAAGTGACCTGGATATTCTCACATTACAAAAACCATAATCACACTTTCCTTTCCGTAATATGGTGCTATCACGACACTTACAAGCCAGTATCAGCTTTTCTCATATCATCTCTAATCGCTTATTTTATACTTCTATTACACGAAAGAAAGACCCATGAAACTTTTAAGTGCTTGCTTTAGTCGGGATATTCTCCTAATTCAATTAAAAGTACATGTTGGTATAGGAAGTACGTCTTATCCTTATAAAAGCCTTTAAGAAATTGAAAAAAAAAAAAAAACTCTAGTCATTATATTCCGAGGAAAAAAAGGATTAGGCTCGATCTACACTATAGTGCCGCTCTTGACACGGTCTTGGTTAGATAAAAATATTTTTACAAAAGACACAATCAGAGTTTTTACATGATGTCGCTGCAATACATGCAAAATTATATTTTACTAAAGCAAGATCAGATATTTATTTATATAATAGTTGCTGAATGTACATCTTGAGTGGTTTATGCTATGTATATGTGCCGCATGTAATTTATATGTTTGTGTATGTTTTATATGTGCGTTCATGTGTGTGCGTGGATGGCTCGGAGTGTACATTCGGTATTTTTATTTATTTTAATTTATTACCTCCATGGAAAACGCAAATGTCAACAATTATCCTTTTCTCACTTAAAATTCTTATTTATTTTTTATTTTTTGTCACATTTAATGTTTATATCTTTTTAATTTATGAAAACTTAATTGGTCTTTTTATGTTAAAAAATTGTTGTTTTTAGTACTTATTTTGTATGACTGTATGTTTTCTAAATAAAATAAAATAAAAATAAAAATAATTTGTAGAATTACAACAACAACTTTTACAAATAAAGCTGTTATTGGACGAAGACCGTATCGAGAGCGGCCCCATAGGTCAAACCTTGTTGAACCAATAGTAAACTGAGATTATATCGAGAGTGGCACCATAGTGTGAGTTTACCCTTGTCAAACTAAAAGCAAATTGAGAGCGGTACCATACTGTGAATCAAGCCTTATTGAGCCATGAGTACATTGAGAGGGGTATTATTTACTTATTTTAATAATAGCACATTGAGAACAGGATCATATTTTGAATTCATAACTAACTTTATTGAACTAAGACCATATTGAAAATGACACCACAGTGTGTTATTTAACCTAGTGTAAACCAATAGTGTACTAAGAGTGCTGCATTGACTTACTATTACAAAGAGACATGCCCTGGACCCTAAAAAAATATGAAACTTAACTCATGCTCAAAGGCTCAGTCATGCCTAAAGCATATTTAGTCGTAATTTAACCAGATCAGTATCTCAATCACAAATAACTATCGATGGGTTTGAAAACATGCTAAATATTTGAGCGATCACAATGAACAATAATGAACATGCTTAAGTTATCGCAGTCATAAGTCAACGCGTGGGTAATCTCTAATACAACGCTCGTGTCGGTTTGTTTTTTGTTTTCGTCGTTAATAAATGCTGATTATTGCCCAAAAATTGGCGTTTACTATATATAAATAATACAATATATTGCATTTGCAAAATAGTGACGAGTATCAAATACAAAAAAGTGACAATTTAATTACAATTACTATGGTGACTGCTTTTCTTGACATTTGGCTTGCCAACCACCGCCGCCGGCTAAATGCAAAAAATAACATGATAATTTAATAAATTGAAAGAGCAGTTTTGGAATACTTTCCATATTTACACCCGGGAAATTCAAATATGTGATTGCGCAGCAGGATTACAGGTCACGAAACGTAAATATTTTGACATTCAATATTAGGTGTTCTAGGATGTCCCATTGTGATCGCGAATATGATAAACAAACATGGTGATAAATTGTTATCACGTTGTTTATTAGCACGTCGATAGTTATTTGTGATTGAGCTACAGGAGTGACGTTTAGAGTCGAAACCATATTGCTTCTTTGCGTCATGAAGCTTTTGTATAAACCTTTCGGATAAGAGGGATTGTGTAACTTTTCATTGGTAAATATTTATTCATGAGGGATTAACAAAGTTCAAAACAATTAATATTCCAACATAAATATTATTTTTTGTAAACGTCAACCTACGCCTAGCGTTGAGATTGCGAAGCTCTTTTTAATAATAGGGCTGCGCTGATAGGAAAACGTTTTTAAAACAGAATAAACATTATTTTTATTCCCCAAAATCTAGAGAAAATAAATAAAAGGGTCAAAATTATGATGAATTTAAGGGAAGAATCTGATGGAGATCCACCAAAATCTAATGTCTATTATTAAAGTTTAAATACAAAATGAGTACCCTCGAATTTTTCATACAATATGTATGATCGTTAAATGCAGCTCTGGTATAAATACTCGTAAACACACTTAATAACTATGGATACAACAGAGATGGAGAATACCTTAAAGAAGGGAATATGGAAGTCTTGGCATTAACAGGGTTTACAACCTGTCATTGGCTCGTTTAAGTGGCCACTTTACACAATGTGTAACATTCACCATTTCGCCTATGTTTGAACATCTATATTTCCTCAATTCTTTCATTTGTTGATTTTAGTGGAGTTTAAGAGCTGAAACCTTTATTGTTGTGAAGAGATTCATCTGACTGAATTATATCACATACTAGGCAACGCCCGAAAACAATTTTCCAATTTTTAATGTTATTGTAATTTTTTAATCTCAATTACTCCTGAGGGGGCGAAATCCAGTATTTTGTTTACAAGCATTTGGACAAACTCAAATAATGTAACTATGGGTACGTTTTCGTGTCACTAGTTTTTGAAATATTTTATTCGATAGGACGCGTCTGTGTATTAATATGTCAATGGTGCAGCGCTACAGAGTGTAACGAGTTTGAACCTTTTAAAGCGAATATTACGTGCTTCAATACAACGAGCTAGATATATTTAATGTCCTTTCTGTATTCTCTCATCGCCGGATGATTATTACTGATGCCATTGAAACTCTGTGAATGTGTAAGGGGTTGATACTTTGCAGCGCGTTGATTTTTTATTACAAGTTGCTGGGTTGTTGCGCTTGCAATTATTGTTTTTACTGGGAAACGGAGAGGGCAGATTAATTTATTAAATTTTAATGGCTGAATTTGGAGTGAAACTCCGTTTTGAATAATAATTAAGGAAAGTGACAATATTTCACGATATTTATTTCGCAGATAATATGTTTTCTAAATTTAATCAGACAACAGAGTTTTCACATAATACTTCTGTACCTTAAAGGATAAACTACGGGGGTCACAACAGACAAAATGTTCAGGAAACAAGATTTTGCGACTATGCTATTTTCAAAACATCATAACTTTTTAATTTAATGAGGCATCAGTGCATGTTTGTCTTAATCAGAGCATGTGCTTATTAAAATGAATATTGTGTTGGTTTCATATTGTTGTGCAACAACTATGGTGATGGTGTATAGTGAGTTTTGCATGTTGGTTTAATTGGTGTCTTGATGAAGAGATGGGTATGTTTTGAAACTGGCCGATATAGAAAAGTCCGTCAATGGTAATGTACAAATATGTAAAAACATTCAAAGGTAATTTTAATATATAAAGAATTTTCAATGTAAAATAATGATTTTTTTGTACGTGCTAAAATAATGCATCTGGGACTAATTATGTTTTTTTACATTAAAAAAAGTGGACTTCAGATTTCAGCATTTGTATAACGAAAGCAGACTTTGGTGTTTTATTCACGTCTAAAATAGCTTAATGCGATAGTTTCTGCATTTTAGACTTCAAAGCGGGAAAAAATAAAGTCTTGTGTTCATAGAATTAAAAATAGTCCAGAAACCGCATGCGAGCATCAAACAGAAGGCGACTAAACTACTCATAAATAAGAAGTTTTACGTTTGGACAAAAATGTTCAAGAATAGAAAACACCGAACCAAAATATTTTTCCTTGTGTCCAGGTGGATGAAGAATACAGTTATTTGTAATATAGAGCCTAAACCTTAGTTAAAGTGTTTTCGACTCAATGGCTACGCTCAGATAAAAATTCAAATGAGAAAGTTGAGTCGAGATGTGGGAGTCATAATCCATGAGCGATGACACACACACGACGACGACCGATGAAGATAGTTATCATTTGCTAGACTAACATGATTGCTTATAAAACGTCCATCTATATAAGTCCAACGTCCTGCAGTACATTTACGTCATGGAGACATAAAAAACAAAGGAACATGACCTTTAAAGTGACCACAGGGTGTGGAAATAACCAGTCAGCCCAAAGAGTCAGCCCAAGCAAGTCAGCCCAACAAGTCAGCCCAAGCAAGTTAACCCTGTCCTGCAGCAAATCAGTTCCAGCATGTAATTTAAGTAAAGCGAGCTCAACATAACATTCCCATTACTCTCGTGCTTGGTAAAAGTTCCGTATATTTATTCGCCATGTAATAAAAACATGATTAAACATTAACCTCGTGTCTTTTGTCAATCTTCAACTGTAGTAGGAGCTCCAACAAACGACAACCAAACACATACATAAATACGTCTGCCTCATAATGTAGTGGTTGGTGTCTTTGCTTACCATTTATGAGGTCCTGGATTTGATTCCTGGTAGAATGGTAAAATAGGGATAAATGCAGTGCCTTGTATACCAATGAGTGCGGAAAAGGGGACGATGTTGATGAGATTGTGAACGCTCAGCGCAAGGGTCGTCTTTTTTTGGTGTGGTATTTTGTTTTGTTTTTTAGTACTTTTGCCTGAATATATAAATATTATTTATGTTAAAATGTATTTTTTATTTAAATTATGATTCATTAAATGAGTTCATAACATCTTAAGAACAAATATAATATTTCAATAAAATAACAATTTTACTTCAAAATTTATAAAGAACCACTTTTTTTTATTTATTTTTAATATTTCAACGTTTTACATTTATTTTCATTCTTCAAGTAACTGATTTTACAAAGTGGCTCAAAAAAAAACGTTTAGAGCAGCGGTTTCCGACCTTTATGCTACTACACCTCTCCGAAAAAAAATATTTCCGTGCCTCCCATCATTGATTTTTTTAATAGTTAAAATAATATAGACACCATTTAAATAATAAAAACGTTGATACAACAAACAACGATGTTTGGTTTTCATTGCAACCAATGCCAAACAGCCATACCGTAACAAACGTTAGAAGTACTCGCATTTCTTTGCAATACAAAGATTCATCCTTTCCGCTTGTTTAGACAGAAAAATTATTTGGGTTTTCTCCTTTTTTACCAGATCGAGTGTTTTTTTTTATATGACATGTCAAAGTGATTTAAGACTCGAGTAATGCAATCAAATCACTGAAATACGCTTTGATGATTTGCTATTATCAACATTCTCATTAAAATAAGATTTTTTTTAGGGCTTTCTCAGAAAATGTGTTATATCCAAAAGCCTTATAGTATCGGATTTAGTCACAATTAGTAAACAAAATTTCTTGCTGTTTATTTGTGATTATAACGACGTTCTTACTTTAAAATGTATAAATTTTAACTTAAGACTCTTTGATAAATCATTCTTCAATTTTAAACCCTTGTACAACTAGTTTTAAATTCCGGTTTTTCTCCTCATTGGAAATCTTTTATTTTTTATTCGTAGTTTCGTGTGTATGGACCCTTTAAGTATCCTAAAGTATCGAAGATTGTTACATTATAACTTATTCGTTACTTTTCTGTGTTTACAAAACATCGTGTTCATATTCTGTGTTTATGAAACATCGAATCGTAAATTATTTTAATTAAATTACAAATTTAAGAGCTTCAATTAAATTAATTTAACAATAGAATCACCATGTAAAGCGCCCTTGAGGTATTTTATTACGAAAATGGCGCTATATAAGTTATCCATAATAAATATGGTCTCGCAGCTAGCGTTTCGGACTATGGATCAAAGGTTCGTGGTTCGAATCTCACACTTTTCTTACTTGATCCCATTTTCTAATAGTGAGTTATTTACAACTCGTTTAAAGTTCCCCTCAAAATTATGTTTTAGGGTAAATTATAAGAACGCAAATATTTTTTTTATTTTTTTAAGCAAGATGTACAAAAGAAATATCAGGCATTTTTACAGGGGTCTTTCCACCACTAAGACAACGATATGTATTTTTTATACAGGGTTTAATTACAAACACCCTGTTAGGTACTAAAAAACTTATTAATATCGTACAAAATTCTCTGTATCACGATATTATGGGATGACTTCCCTCGAGACATTTCCTCTCGCCGCTTTTAATCCAGCTTGCATAATAACGATATGAATTTTTGATACGAAGCATGTCATGCTACTTCACCACAGTTTGTTCCTTCGTATAGTCAGAGTCAGGAGTCAGGAGTCAACCCTCCTCACCATCAGGAAGGGTGCCACTGACGTAAATAGTTGCTTACGAGGATAACCTTTAAACATTGAAACATTAATCTAAGTATTTAATAATTCGAAAATAAGAAAAGTTTTTACAAATATTAATTCAAACATTCTCTCGATGGCCAATTTTCTTCTTTTATTGTATTAGCAGTATCATATATTATTTTAAAGTCGAAAAATCTAATTAGCTTTATTTTAGTTACCACATTTTTTTACGTTGCAAATAGTATTTAATTTATTATTCGATTGATTAAATTTATATATTAACTAATATGTATTTTTATTCCCTTTGAAAAAAAAAAACAAAAAAATTTAAAAAATCAATTGATCCATTTAGAAAAATATCATTTTACCAAACGGAATAAAAATACATATTACGTAAAATATAAAGTCAATCAATCGATTGCATAAAAAATATCAACATTGATGTAAATAAATTAACGAATGAATTTTTATTTTTTTATTTTACAGTTTTTAAAATTTGTATGTACCTCTTTCATTTTTAGTTAAGCGTCCACCGCTTTCAATGTTACTCAATATCAGAATAGTCACTACAAAATCACTCGACGTTTCACTAAATATTAATGTGGTTTATACAAATTTATAAAAGAAAGATTACATATATCGTAGTATAAGTGAATATGGAATTGTATTTTGATAAAGAGTGTGAATAAATAAATAAATAAATAAATAAATAAAAAAATAAATAAATAATAATAAAATATTGTTTAAATAGCAAAACTTATTTTTTATTTAAACAACTTCATAAACATTTGCGTTTTTACTATTTACATTTTCAACGAGTTGCAAATAAGTCACTTTCATCAATTTGGAATCATATTGGAAGAGGGGTATGAACCTCATTTCTCTGATCTGGTGGCGAACGATTTTTTTATTTATAGGTAAGCTATAAAAAAATATCATCAATAGTGCTTAACATTCGCCTTTTTTGACGATTCGATCCTGCTCCGAGTGAGTCCGCAACGCTAACCACGGAACGTCAACCCGATCAAGTTAATATTTCGTTTTGGCCGTAGAATATATCACTTTTATAAATCCCGAACAGCTATACAGTACACCAAACAATATAATGATTAATTCCCTGACTTTTTAACCCTTATCATGACGACCAATGAAATAATGGAGTATTTTATTTCAATCTCTTTTTTTTCTGATGAATTTCGCTTTCTAAATAATTTTTTTTTTTTTTTCAAATACTTTTTTTTTTTTTAACGGGTATTGCTTTATATAATTGTTTGATTCAAAAAAATAATATCCTCAAAGGGTTTATAGAAATAATTTTAAACTCTATTCATGTATTTTCGATTAAATAACTTATCCAATCACAGAAATTGGCAGAATCTCATAAAAATAACATCCGTTTTTTTAGTCGAGATGTTTTCACACCAGAATATTTCATAGTCCCTGGACTGGTACCTAAAGCGTAGGATCATCTTACTTTTATGTTACAAAAAAATATCAAGATACGCTGCAATTGGTGTACCAATGCAGTACCCTATACACCATTAGATGCGGAAAGGTAATGATGATGAATACGTATTTACTGAATAGTGATGTTTGTTTTTTCTCTCATTTTCTTTATTTTAATTCCTTGTTCCCACTATTATTAATTGCTTTTATTTACAAAAACGATATTTTATTATACAGATACGATATACGCTAGATTAACAAAAAAAATATTGTTATTGTCAAATAATTTAGTCTTATCAAAAATCATGAAGTCGGGGGAAACTGTCGGCGTCGGTTTTTCTGAGGGTCAAAAATAACAATCTTATTCAAAGATACCGCCATCCTTCTCCCCCGAGGTCACGACAAATATGTCATCAGCCGTTGGAGTGTTTCCGAAACCTCTCACTGTACCTAATAGCCGACCTAAGAAGGTCCATTAATAACATAAGCCCCACCTGTCATTAATCTCCAGAGAACTCTGAGGTTGCCAGACGTCACTCTTATTGATTCACACTCTACTGGAGAATTAATGGGAAAATTAATCAGATCAATTTAAAATTTTCTTGCGATTAATCTCTTTGGTCAGATATTCAGACAATGGGGAGTTATATAAATTATTTTACTCTATAAATACAGTATTAAGAGATTTCATTTTGTTCAGCAACCTTGAACCGACGGAAATAAATTAAATTATCATTTGTCATTCAAGTTTGTCAGTTTAAAATTTTGGGGAAAATTATTGTTATTTTTTATTTAAAAGACAAGTGAATGTTAAATCCACTAATTTGGAAAAACCAGAGACAGTTTCATCACAATATATGTAAATATTCAATATGTTTATATAAAAACATTGAGAATTAAAAATTATAATAAAGCAATTAAATTGAATTATTTTTGTCTGATGGACCATTTTTCATTGTTGGGTAAATACGTACATTAAATCATGTAATTTTAATGTGTTTCAATACACATGTTTTTTTTACTCTTTTTTTATCAAGTTTTTGAGAATTCCGATAAACCTGATGATCGTTATTTTTCTACTTCTTTTCCTCATACGGTTCTTAATGGAGCATGTGGACATCACCAGATGCCTCTAAAAGACCTTATTGCAAACCAGCACTTTCGCTTCCTTCCACGTCAATCTTGCGTCTCTTAGTTCCGCGTAATAAAGCTAAAAAATCGGATGTAAAGAAGAGACAACTTGGGTTAAGGCTTTCTTTGGGCAGCACGCATCCATACCAGGTCCACTGCTACACCCTCAAGGCGCTTGTTATAAGAGGCTGCTTCGTCCGTTCTCGAACTTCAATGTTGACTTGAAATCAAACCATCGTATACCTTATATTGTTCTCAAGCTCGTATTTTTAAAACTCAGGAGTTTAGTGTTTCAATTTTTGGTAAGGTACCAGAATTAACACTCTTATAGTAGTACTGGCATTACACAAGAGTTGAATAATCGGCACTTCGATTAAACCGATTATAGACTATGGTTGCAGAAAGCTCGCATCGCGTTAAAAGTTACTCGAGCAATTCCTAGGTAGGGTGCGAGCTCTTTATGCATCCCACCATCATCAGTTATGTGACTTCCTTAGTATTTAACGTGAGGGGTAAGTCAGGTTAAGTTTTATTACAATAATCTAATCGAGAATTAATCTCAGTTTTTTCACTTTCACACAGCTCTTTCATGCACAAAACGAGAGTATTAAAAAAGAAAAAGGAAATCTCGCGTTGTTTAAAAAAAAATATTTGTAATGTATATGGATTCTATGTTGGTTTATAGGCACTAACATAGTAATGCGTAAGTTTATTACATGTGTTTATATTGCGAGGGGCGCGAGGAG